>NC_041713.1:3513678-3676178 GCF_900700375.1 Denticeps clupeoides | reverse complement strand
CGACGCTGGGCCCGCTGTTCAGAAACTCGCGTATGGTTCAGTTCCTCTTCACCAACAAAGACGTGGAGTCCCTGAAGGGCCTTTACCGCATCATGGCCAATGGCTTTGTGAGTGCAGCTGTCTCTCTCATACACACACACACACACACACACACACACACACACACACAGTAACGTTGTTAGTGAAATTTTACAAATACAATTTCTTGTTTAGACATAGAAAATATTATGTTCTAGTTTTCAAGGACACACAGGACAGTTTAAGACTGTTAATATTGGAAGATTGGGACAGCGGTGGTCTTGTGGGTAAGGAAATGGAAATCCCGAACCACTGAGCGGTGCCACTGAGTTCCGCTGATCAAGATACCGTCTTCACACACTGCTCCCCTGGCTGCCTGTCATGGCTGACACTGCTCACCAAGGGTGATGGTTAAAAGCAGAGAACACATTTTGTTGTGTCACCGTGTGCTGTGGTGGAGTGTTTCACAATGACAATGGCTTCACTTTCACTTTCACTTTCACGTAACTGGCCATTAGAGCCTGAGCTGTAATGAGCCAAATGAGCCACCAGGGGGAGAACAAGCCTTTGTACACATGACAAGTTACGTTGATTGCCAGATTTGTAGAATATGTTAACATTTGTACAGTGCCAGACTTTCCATTTGAAGAAAATTCGAAACCTGATCTGATCACAGTTAAATCTTTTTACAGTATATTTAATGTGAACTCTACTATCTGATATTTAGAAATGCGTTTGAAGTACATTTACAGAATTTATTAGATGCCCTTATCCAGTTACAGGTACAGTCCCCCCCTGGAGCAACTCAGGGTTAAGTGTCTTGCTCAGGTAGGTACACAATGGGATTTGTACCTGGGTCTTCTGGTTCATAGGCGAGTGTGTTACCCACTAGGCTACTACCACTCAAGTGATTGTCATTGTGAAACACTACATCACTGCACATGTGCCCAGGGAACAGCGTGTGGGAACGGTGCTTTGCTCAGTGGTACCTCGGCAGTTCGAGATTTGAACCCGCAACCTTCCGATTACGGTCCGTTATTGATAATAATATCAATACCATTATTGACAACTGATATTCTGTGCTGGTTTTATATGGAAAATCTTGAAAACATTCAGCATTCAAGAACCTTCTGGAGGTTACACAATAATATTTTTCCCCTGTTTGGATGAGCATTGCATTGCCTCTGTATTTAAATTACAGTATGTACAGTATGTAAAAATAGATCTGGCTTCTTGTTGTAGTCCGGTCAGTGGTATGTAATAACAAAATATCTTATATCCAGATGTTATATAGTGTGTGTAGTACTTTCTTGTATGTCTGTTCCCTTCTGTCGTTATTAAGCGCTGCTTGATATTAATGGATTTATTGCTGCAGGCAGTGTGTTAAGTACACAATCGCTCTTCTGTTGCTGCCGTGTGATAACAGCATCTCTCGAATGACAAAGGATTATATTTATACACGGGCTCTCGCCAATCTGACAAACCACAAGACGCCAGTGTACAATCACACGGTGCCAGAAACTGCTGCTAAGCACAGCCAATAATGCGTAACCTGCAATAAACCTGACTCGACTGGCGCATTCACGTTCCGGAAAATTGCATAAATAGATTTCATTGGCTGGCGCTTGAAAAGTACGACACCCCCTTTCTGCCCTAAGCAACTCAAAATGATTCAGTTCGTTGGTGCATGATGTCACTCCTTACAAAGTGAATCAGAAGCACCCCTGTCCATGACTTCAGCATGTACCAGCGAGCATAATGTCAACACTTGCCTCTGTAATTATTTTAAATATTATAGCAAATTAAGAACTAGTCAGAACAGTTGCTTTGAAATGCAACAATCCTCCCCAATGTGGCACAAATGATTCCTTTATTTAGCCTGTCGACGGCCGTGAAAAGGGTGTGGTTTAAGCAGAGTTCGTTAATGGGTACAAGGCACCTAACCCTGGTCCTGTAACTCTCCATTGGCAGCCCTCAACTCCACAGCCTCATGTTGTGCTCGAATATAAACCATATCTCTAATGAGCATTGATACTTGCCTTTTTTTTTTTTTATTTGTTTTTGAGTGACTGTTTTTGTGTGTCTTCTGCCACCTGCAGGCGGGATGTGTGCACTTTCCCCACAGCGCTCCTTGTGAGGTGCGGGTCCTAATGCTGCTCTACTCCTCCAAAAAGCGAATCTTCATGGGTCTCATCCCCAACGACCAGAGTGGCTTTGTCAACGGCATCCGGCAGGTCATCACCAACCACAAGAACCAACAGGGCAGAGCGGTGAGGACACAGACCATACACTTGCAGGAACTGACCGAACGCTCCCTCAGGCCTGTATTATGCATGTATGAGTGTGTGTGGAGGTCTGTTTACTTCTGTGTTACACTGCTTTTTGGCTCATATCTCACACTGTTCAGCTTAAGCAAGAGTGCACAAGTTCAACCCACCAATCATCTAGAACCCCACATAGAACTACACGATTTCCCATCAGCCCTTTCACCTCACTGGGCAATTCAATCACCAACAGAATAAGAGAAATCTCACAAGAAAAACAGACATTATCCTGTCATAAGAGTAAACTTAAATGTGAATGTTTGATTTAATATTTTATTAATTTATTACACCCAAATTTTGGGGGATATTAACGTCTGATTGTATCTGTATTTTGGCAGAATATGGCCTCAGCCACTCAGATGCCGCAGGGCCAGGTTCCGCCCAACCAGACTTTCATCAACAGGCCACCAGGACCTCTCCCGCCGGGCCACGGCCAGCCACAGGTAGTCCTGCCTGACCTTTGCTTGCGCTGCTTATACCTCGTCTTCACGCCTGGCTGTTTCGCTCGCTCGCTCGCTCCCTCCCTCCCTCACCGTGTCTGGATTCTCCATTCACTTTTTTTTTTTTTTTTTTTTTATATTCTGCCTTTTACCTGTGATGAAAGTTGCATGCTAACCCTACCTCTACCCTGTTCTCTCTCTTCTCCCTGTCACCACTCCTCCCTCCTCTGGCTCGTTCCATCCTCTGTGCCTTAAGACTGTGCCCCAGTCTGTGGTGATGGGCATGCCTCCCATTAGTCAGGTCACTATGATGGAGGACCAGCAGAGACAAAACAACATGGTGAGAGAAGCGCGCACGCACACACACACACTGTATTGACCTCTAGGGTCAGGCCAATAATGGAATACTCATTAACAATCGTCACTACCTGACTAATATTTACGGGGATTTGGAGGGGCATAATCCAGACTTGTTCACTTACTGGATTATAACCATATTTCCAAACTGACATGTCGTGTCCACAAGAATATTCTCTTTATTCTTATTAATATATCGTATTTGGTCAATGAAACATATCAGTCTACAAAAACCTATAAAATATAAGTTGTCAGAACCAGTGACATTTTGGTGCAAAATTCAGATGCATATATCAAATGAACGCTCTTAATCAGATCTTTGTTCTGGGGACAGATAGTTTAGAAAGATTTTTATGTAAGTGGATCTATCAATCGATCAATCATGCCGAGGGAAATTCAAAGTTTAAACTTCCAAATAGACAAACTCATATTTGGGCAAAGTGTAAATACATTGTGGACAAAGCAGACATAGTACACACTGGATAGAGATTTAAACAGGGCTCTTTTTTTATGTATTAAAATGTATACAGTTTTCCCTGAAATCAAGTTAAATCAGAGTTAATCAGAGTTTGTGACCATGTTTTTATTTATTCTCTTTCATTCGGTTCTCACCCCTCCGTATGCATCTTCTTTCTCCCTTCATGGGAGGTTGATTTCTGGACTGCACTGCCCAGAAATCGTTTGTTTGGTGTGGTTTGGGTCGTTGGCCCAAGGACTGGAGTATGAAATTTGAAATTTATACTTCACAGTGGTTTCATTCCGAATCCTGAAAGTTTTGTTAAACATTGTGATGTTGGCCCACGTCTGAAAACTCCCACCTTTTCTCATTGAAGGCTGCGCACGCTTCGTTTTCTGTCTGAAAATGTTATTCATGACACTATTTGTAATGTCTCTTCCATTTATTTCTCATTACAAATGTAAAAAAAATGTAAGTAGACTCGAGCAGAGAATCTACAAATAACCAAGACCGCTCCCCTCCGCGTTTACCATCAATTTCATAAATCCCAGCGGAGCATCAGGGAAATCTTCAGCAGAGGTTGGAAATCAGTCGATTTCTCACATCAAAGCGCCAAAATGTATTCCGTGTTCACTGTCTGCCAAGACAACAGTGGACCTTCGCTGTAGAAAATGATTATTGTGGGTCACGCTGGTGTAGCGAAGAAGAAGGAGAAAGGGAAAAAACACTAAAGAAATCGGGAATTTATGCGGCATCGCTCGTAAACAACAAAAGAACATTCTGCCGGTTGATTTATGCTCGCGCTCAACCAATGTGACCGATTTCCGTGACTTAAAATTTGCAAAAGAATCCTTCGTGGCGAATATTTCCCTTAAGTCTCCCATCGCTGGTAACGGGTCCACTAAAACTGTAACATAAATTACGGACTGTTAAAAGATCATAAAATGCTTAAATAGTCAAGGGGCCTCAGCACCACTTAGTGTATTTTGCACAAACAATTTTTTTTTTGTAAATGGAAATAATTAGTCTAAGAAGTACGGAAAAGCACTGCGCGTGGAGCGGCAGTGCATGTTAGGAGTGTGAACTTTCTCTGGTCTCACGATTCGATTACGATTGTCGATTAATCGTGATGTGTCCCGTGTTTTTTTTTTTTCGACATTACTTCACATTATGGTTTTAAAAGATGAGAGTATCCCCATGAACGCCGAACTAAAAGCGACAATGCCGAATGCAGCTACAGGGTGCAGCATTTCAAACCGAATAACTTCATTATGATGTAATCAATTATCTTCTGCACTGAATCAATGCAGTATAGTCCATGTATATGAATCGATTAAGAGATTATAATTTGACATTTACGGCATTTGGCAGACGCCCTTATCCAGAGCGACTTACAACTTGCTTTCAAGTTACCATTGATGAAGAGATCAATTCCGGTTCACTAGGACCCCAACTATGAATACATCTATTTTATTCACTCTGTTGTAGATTCTGTACACAAAGTTCGACAACAAGAAAATTACAATTTAATCTCTCTCTCTCTGTCCCTGTCCAAGTTGACCATGCGAGCCGCTGCCACCGCCAACCAGCAGCCATCCGTCGCGGCCGCTGCGGCCAACCAGGTGGTTCAGGGGCAGGCCCAGCCCCCTAGCGCCATGCTCCGCCTTCCGAACCCAGGAGCCAATCCGCAGCTGCGCAGCCTCCTGCTCAGCCAACAGCAGCCAGTAAGTTTCTTCGACAGCAGAACCGCAGCTATTATGTTTAATCACAAAATGTTTAATTTTTGATTCAGCAAATTTATTTCATTGGTTACCTAGCAACACTTCAGCTAAAGGTGCTCCAGAATTCTGATGCGATACGTGCGCTATTATCGAGTATTTAAACTTGGCTTTGAGTGCAGCTTGCGCAATCAGGTTTCAGAACTGGAGCGTTCTGTTAAGCAAACAGCCTCTGGTTATCTGAGCAGATTGCTTATTTAGTTACTTTCCTAATCAAACATGTTCGCTCATTTGAACTGATCTGGAATCAGTGTGAAAAACGTTGTATCTCCGTTTGTTTTTTCATTCGCCATTTCTTTCTGTTCCCTCCGTTAATCGTGTTTACCCTCGCCACAGCAGGCAGGAGTCGGGGGTCACATGCAGAACATGCTGCCGCTGCAGACGCTGGGCCAGCAGATGGTCCACCCGCCGCCAGGAGGGGGCGCTCAGATGCAGGCACAGTGGAGGCAGTCCATGCCAGGTACGGCACACAAGCGGATCTCCAACAATTATGAGCTAATAGGCCCAAACTGACCCTGGATCAGGTCCAGGAAATGGCGGCATGTGTGTGCAGTAGGACCAATGCGGCGCCAGCGCTAGATTAAACAGTCTGATCTCGTTTAATGACTGGACTCAGAACTGGGATTTGCATGCTAATGCTGTGTGATCTGGATGGCTGAAATTAGCTCAGGAAATTGAGAAGCGATAAATGACAGCGCGGCCCAGAACTGGATTTTTTTTATTTATTTATTTATTTATTTTTCTTCTGTTTTGGTGTTTTGCAACGTGGCCTGATCCTTAAATGGCTTTATTGTGATGCTGTAATTGAAAAACGATTGAGCTTCTCAATGCCCACTGCAGTAATAGAAGCCCATCTTTGAAGTTTAACAGGAAACCTGTTCTCTTTTTACAGGTCAGATGCTGATGGCGGCCGGGCCGAGGGGTTCGGTAGCCCAGCCATCAGGGATTCCGCCGGTGTCAGGAGTCACGGAGGACGAGATCCTGATGGATCTCATTTGAGCCTATCTGGCCAGGAGAGCGAGAAAAAGAAAGAAAAAAGACCGCATTTCCCATGAGCCTCTGCTTCACACGTGGAAATGATTGTTTCTGTTGGACCGCTTTGACCATGCACACGTGCTTTTAGAGAAAGCTTTGTATAGTGTGTGCTGTCTAAGTAAATAGCCCTTCCACACATGAACATTTGTTGTAATATTACACAACAAGTGCAAATATTTCCGTTTTTCCACCCCCTCCGTCGAGGCTTCAGGGGTTTTGACATTTTGAATGCAGCTGATCACGAAACCCGGAGTCCTGAGCCTGTTGCCTGTTTGGAAAGATTGTGATAAATTCTCACGCCGGAGACATTTTCAGACTCAACATTCGACACGATAGTCCCTCCATAGCTTCAGATCTGCCGTGGATTCTGATCTCTTTTTGTTTTTTTTGTTTTTTTAGATTTTTTTTTTTTTAGGTATAGAAAGTGTTGGCCAGGATGAATAAAGTCAGCCCTGTCTGGACAGTGATGTGGGTTTATTTTAATTTTTTGTGAACGAGTGGAACGGATGCCGGTCGAGTTCTGCTGCGGGTCCTGCTGTCCGGCCACCGGGCGGCAGTGCCTGAAATAGAAGGCGGGGCGGGTTTGTTTAACGTCCTTTTCTGCCAAATGGTGTCACAGTGTTAATTTTAACTACTCCAATATGTCACGGAACCGTACAGTGCCCCCCCCGTGCCAAGTAGTTCTAGCAGATGGCACGCCTTGGCCATGTTCTCGCTGGCATAATGGCCGGTTGGGCTGACCATGTGCGCGCACACACACACACACACACACACACACCACTCATCCCTTTTAGACATGCATGCACGATCTCCACCTGCACTCACGGTCTGACAAGCATTGATGGAGTTGTACGTGTTCACACACACTCATCCGTAGCGCACACACACACACACACACACACACACACTGCTCACTCAGGGTGATGGGTTAAATGCAGAGGACAAATTTCACTGTGTGCACTGTGTGCTGCTGTGTGTCACGTGACAATCACTTCTCACACACACACACACACACACACACACACACACGTGTCTCTTGCCAGTCTTCTGTGGACACAAACACTCCCGGTGCGACCCAAACTCTTAGTGAGAGACACACACTTCCATGCACCACCCAGTAATCTGACATGCATTCTTACACACAGGCAGGAAGTGACGTAGCCCCTGTCACCAGGGAGACTGAGACGGTTGCTAAGATACCATGACACCGGGATCTGAATGTAAGCCCCCCCCCCCATCGCCTCACACGGACAGAGGCGCTTCTTTCTCATCCTCTGATCCGATCCTCTCCGCACCCAGGTCAGAAAGTTCCGCTCTGCATCTTTCACACACACACACACACACACACCGACGGTGGCCCGGGAGTCTGGAAACGTGCGTTCGGTAAAGCCGACAGTGCAGCCCGCAGCGTTTGTGGTTGTGGGTCTTTTTTTTGTTTGTTTTTTTATAATAATAATAAGTAGGTCACAAAAAGCCACTTCTTCCTCTCCTTGGCCCCGTGGAGATAAACCGACTCCTTGCCGTCCTCACTCCTGAGGCCATTTTTTTTACGCTGCCGCCTCTGTGCTTCATTCCTTCGTTATTTCATGGTGCAGGTGGGAAGAAGTTCCCCGGCTTGGCGAGGGTGAGAACGATGCCGGTTTAGCGTTCGTGCCGCTCCGTCTCCAAGCTTCTCAGGTCTGGTTTCCCAGGGGACCGCCCGCTGTAATGACCCCCTTTTTTCATTAATGTAAGACTCCAAAATAAACGGTCACGAGAAGAACATCTGGGAAACATCTTGACCCTCTAGTTTTAAAAGATGAGAGGAATACGGGCGAAGAAATGGATCGGTGCTCTCCGCCCCTTTCTGTCACCACCGCCCACTGTGACCTCACTGGCCGCAGCAGGTATTTAGCAAATACAACAACAATGAACTTTTTTTATAGGCCAAAATCAAAAGCAGTATTTCTCAATGGGCTTAATAACTACTACAGATGACACCCCTCATACGTAGACCCTCTCTGGACACAAGGAACAACTCTAAAAAGAAAACGCACACGGAGAAAAGAACGGAAGAAAGGAATAATTCCGGTGGGGATGCCCTTCCAGGGTAGCAAGAGCATGCAATGGACATCGCTGCAGTCTTACTGTTAACACTGGAGTCAATTCTTTCTAAGATTGTCCATGCCAATGATGCTCAGAGTCATGAGTCCATCTTTGGACCGTGGGGACCTGGGTCATGGTGGAGCCAGCAGTCCATGTCCACACCTCTCTGGTGTTCTCATCACTGGACTCTGGAGGTGTCCGGGTGTCCTAGATCACAAATATACTTCAGTTGTTTGCCACTCGCCATGCTACCATCGACTCCACCGTCAGAGTCGGGGCAGCTCGACTCTCTCACCGACTCTTCCCCCCTCCTCCAACCCGAGGACACTAAATCGCACGCGCCCCCCGCCCGCTTCGCACCCCGCTGGCGTGAACTGGTGGGTCTGTGTACGTGGGATTTCCCCTCCCCTGCGGCAGTGGACTTTCACTTTATACAGTATGTTGTGTAGAGTCTATGTGCTCGTGCTGTTTTTTTTTTTTTTTTTTTATAACTGTTCCCACAATGTTCTCCCCATTGGAGTCTACAATCTGGGTTTTTTTTTATTTTTTATCCTAATGTGTATCCTGCTCTTGTTTCTGATCTTTTCCCCTACCTTCCTGACCTCTCCCTCCCCCCGGTCGGCTTGATGGCCGAGTGTCAGTAGTACTTGTACTTTTGACATGGTTTTTAAGCAACGGCAGTAAAGGGTTTCATCACTCAATCAATCAATCAATAGGGTGATAGTGGCCTAGTGGGTAACACACCACAAAGCAAAAGGTTCGAGCCATGCTCACTACCATTGTGTCCCCCGAGCAAGACACTTGTTGTCCCTGTAACGACTGATTGTAAGTGGCTCTGAATAAGGGGGTCTGATAAGTGCCGTAAATGTAACTTGTTGTGTGTGCGGGGACCTTGCAGAACCCACTGGCTGTGGATCCCTCGTCATTTCATCATTTGAAGTTGTGCTGGAGCTTTTCAGCACCCGAGCCTCAGTGCTGGTGGATCACGCCTGTGTGACGAAGGTTCTCGCTTGTTCTCCTGGTGGCAGGGGGGTGCAAGTGTGAAGGTGAGGAGGTCGTGCGACACCTGAAGTGTTTCTGATAGGAGGGGAGGAAATCAGGAGTAATCGAGTGTCCACCATCGCTGGTAAGGCAGCAGAAAACGAGCGTTGAAATTAGTCTCATAATCGCCGCATCGCGATCCAGACGTGTTGACTATTCTCCATCGATGCAGTGCAGAAGATGATCCACTACATTTACAGCATTTACCAGACGCCCTTATCCAGAGCGACTTACAGTCAGTAGCTACAGGGACAGTCCCCCCCCTGGAGACACTCAGGGTTAAGTGTCTTGCTCAGGGACACGATGGTAGTAAGTGGGAACCTGGGTCTACTTCCATCCTGCCACCATTACATCATGATGACGTTAGTGACTGTGGCGGCCTGATCTGAGTACAGCGCCGCTCCGGGTAGAAGTTCGCTCTCGTCCACATGGATGTTCGGAATGAACGCCTTACACGTCTTTCTCGCGCTTTTGTCTGCTGGTTAACACTTGTCGCTGTTTAACGTTCGTCGGGACCGAAATTTACTCAAAATCTGAGTCAAATCTAATCAAATTGAAGGTTGAGACCAGGCAGCGGCCCGCAGGAGAACGTGTTTTATGTGGATTCCGGCCTCGTCTGCGTGTGTGTAGGTTAGAAACTCGCTAATTGCGCTAAAAAAAGCCTCCATCCGCAGGAACAAAGCCCCCCTCAAGGAGGAACGGAGAATAACCTTGGCAGTCTTTTTGGCAGCACTTTTTTTTTTTTTTTTACAATTATGAATAACATCTAATGAAACGAAGCTCCATTAAAATCTGTTGAGTCGCGGCGGATGAGAAGAAACCGGCCGAGAATGAAAACGTGGGATTTCAGAAGCATCGAGATGCACGCTGTTAGTAACCCGGGGATGGAAGCCGGGGTGTCAGAAGCAAATGAAAGGAGGTGCGATGGCGTGTTCTTCTGTTAACGGAGGGGGTATGAAGCACGCGACGTCTAGCGGGATGTCGCGAGCACCACGCATGAGGCGACAAGACGGCCAAGGGCGATGGGTTAAAAGCAGAGGACACGTTTGGCTGTGTCACCGTGTGCTGTGCTGCGGTGTTTCAGATGTTCATACAGACTTAACAACCGTTAAAATGGCGATCTGGACGAATCGTCTCCCGTCAGGGATCGCCACAGCGGATCAGCCGGTCTGGTCGTCCGCACGATTGACTTGGAAAAGGTTCCGTCACCTGTGTCCCCGGTAGCTGGGTTAGGAGGTGATCTGAACGAATCCTTTACAATATTCACATTTCTTTTGGTAAAGGGTGTCGGAACTTTGTTGCCATCGTGTTTGTGCTTATTTTGTTGCAATAAATTAAAATAGTACATTTCAATTAAGGCATCTTCAAACGATGCAGGTTTTAATGTCAAATCTTTAGGAATGATAAAATAATACATAATCATAACATCATATGTTATCATTTAGGAATGACAATATAATACATAATCATAATATAATACATAATCATAAGTTTTGAAGAACTTGACACTGCTGTCTGTCCACAGTCGCACGTTGTGTTTGCAGTTTGGTGCACAAGTTGCACACTCGCTATCACATTTATACAGAAGAGTAACGCATCGCGATCCTCACATCCTGTTCATCGGTTCTACTGCCTGCCATGCGGCGAAACACGTCACACTTTCTACCTTCCTTGGGTCCCATCAACTCTTCAGAGGTCAAAGTTCACTTAAACTCAGGGTTCACTTAAACGTAAAAAAAAAAAAAGTGAAGTAATTGTCATTGTGATACACAGCAGCATAGCACACGGTGCACATGGTGAAATGTGTCCTCTGCATTTAAGCCATCACCCTTGGTAAGCAGTGGGCAGCCTTGACAGGCGCCCAGGGAGCAGCGTGTGAGGACGGTGCTTTACTCGGTGGCACCTCAGTGGCACCTTGGCTGGATCGGGACTCGAACCGGCAACCTTCTGATTACAGGACCGCTTCCTTAACCACTAGGCCACCACTGCCTCAGCTAGGCCACAACTGCCACTGCTTCTTGTTTGCATGCTTACAGTAGTCTATTAAGGGACGGGAGCTCCCCCGGAAGTCACCCATATTTTTGGATGACCCGGACAATTTGGGACGGTTGGCAACCCTACTCGTTTTAGAGTGGGTATTGGTAGCCTAGTGAATAAAAACTCGCCCATGAACCCTGAGTGTCTCCGGGGGGGACTGTCACTACATATTGTAAGTGGCTCCTGAAAAGGGCGTCTGATAAATGCCTGCAGGGGGCGTCATCTATAGGACTGTGGATGCTCTCTTCCGGGTCTGTGTGACGGAACAGTCTGGAGTGCATCAATGTGTGACACTGGCAGGTTTGAGAAAACAAGCCCAAAAAAGTGACTTGGGACAAAAAATTAATCCCAATGTACACAGCGTCCTCTTCGTATTTTTTCATGTGTGATTTGGGGCACAACCTGATTAATTATAAATTAAGGACCCTTTTATTGAATCATTTATATGAATGTTTGGAAGGGTCGTTTACGTGGCGCCCTTGACGTTGGTCCCTGACCTCCCTTGGCGATGATCTGCCTGGCAGATTGCTTTCTTTTGGTCCCCTACATGCCACCCTGCCACGACCCCCCGACCCCGGTGTGGGTGAAGAAGGCGGTGCAGCTCCTGGGCCCGAAACCTTGCGTGTCCTGCGCCGGGCACCTGTGATGCATGCAGCGCACGACGTTAACACAGACCTGTAACACCACCCACACCAACAGGACATGGGGGACATCACACAAAAACACACACACACACACACACACACACACACACAGAGACGGCTCGCCATCGTACAACTGCTCTAATCCCACATCACTATTCATTTACCGACCCGCGGCGGCCACTCAATCAGGCTGCACTCCAACGACCACAGAGCCACCGGGGACAGTGCGGGCCAGGACGGGCACTGCGGTGCCAGGACGCCGGTTCGGGGGGAAAAGGATCAGGGGAGGGGGCAGAGAAGATGGGGAGATTGTGGCTGAAGAGGTGCCTGTCATGAGAGACTGCTGAAGAGCGGGCGGGGGGGTGGGACGAGACGAGGCGAAGACGGCGGGGAAGGCATGATGAAGAGATCCAGGAGGACTTTCAATGTTCCGGGGCTATCGGTGAGAACAAGGCAGGGATGGAGAATTGAGAAGGAGGGAGTGTGTGTGTGTGTGTGAGAGACGGGTGGGGGGAGTAAATGTGTATGTGTCTGTGGGAGGGACGGAGGGAGGGAGGGAGGGATATCCACTGCACTGTTGTGTGACTGGAAATTTAATAGAGAGAGCGAGGTGGGGCGAGCGGCGGGAAGAGGAGGCGGGGTGAGCGCGGGAGGCGGGGTGCAGAAGAGAGCGGCGCCCGCCGCTGTAGGATCCTGGGGGAGAGCTGTGGGCCGTGAACAACGCTCCCCCGCTGCTGCAGAGAGCGGGGTGCGCTGGGTGGGAGGAGAAAAGGGGGGGGCCAGAGGGGCGGGGGCTCGTGGTACAGACGCGATGTCGGGTGAGTGCTCTGGCCCAGGAAGACACTGGTCCTCTGTAACGTCCATGGTCCGAGGTGACTGGTCCGGATCCAGGCCACGAGTTTTAGGGGAGTCTGTCATTGACCCCCCAATTGGCCACGGTGCGTCCTGTTAATCGCCCATTTGGGGCTCCCCATCTGCCCCATGTCAACCATTTACATTTTACGTTTACAGCATTTATCAGACACCCTTATCCAGAGCGACTTACAATCAGTAGTTACAGGGACAACTCAGGGTTAAGTGTCTTGCTCAGGGACACAATGGTAGTAAGTGGGATTTGAACCTGGGTCTTCTGGATCATAGGCGAGTGTGTTACCCACTAGGCCACTATGACCCTGTCTCGTTTTCAACCCACCACTGACCACTGGTCGCAGATGGCCACGCCCCTTTTCTCCCATTATGGATGGATCGGGGGAACTGGCCATGGTAGAAGTGCCCGGTAGTAATGCGCCCAGTAGTAATGCGCCCAGTAGTAATGTGCCCAGTAGTAATGCGCCCAGTAGTAATGCGCCCAGTAGTAATGCGCCCAGGCTGACTGCTGCTACTGTAGCCTGTGTGCTTCACCGTTGCCAAGGGAACCATCGGCAGAGAGCGTACACGGTGTGCACATACACGCACGCATTGCCCAAGACATAAACTAAATCTCCATTACTGTCGCATGCGTATCCACGTCTGCTGGAGCTGAACATCTGTGGAGCGTCGATGAACATCAGTCAACCTCTCACACCCACAATGCACCATGACCAATAACGCCTTCTCCAGAATGGACTCTGTCCATGGTTCTGAAATGACCGGACCATGTTTGCATGATGTGTGTCCAGCGGGACAGGAGGGGTGGAACCGACAACAGGCTTCTAAATGGTTATTTGTGGCAGCTGAGGACACACACACACACACACACACACACAGACACACACACACACACTGACAATCAGGGCCATTATAAAAGCAGCACCAGTTTCACCAGACCAGCAAAATATCCTCCAAAATCCCGTCAACTTGCTCCAGTCACTGTGAAGCTGGCGGGCCGCCAGGAAGAGAGGACTATTATTATTATTATTACTATTATTATTACTATTATTATTCACAATAATAATAATAACCATGTGGTAATGAGACACGGCCAAAATGTTAATAAACGAGTGGAGAGAGAGAAGCGACAAG
This sequence comes from Denticeps clupeoides, assembly GCF_900700375.1. Classification (NCBI taxonomy): domain Eukaryota; kingdom Metazoa; phylum Chordata; class Actinopteri; order Clupeiformes; family Denticipitidae; genus Denticeps; species Denticeps clupeoides. The sequence goes on along the minus strand of NC_041713.1, from coordinate 3,661,961 downwards.
ACGCCCGCGTATTTTGCCTCGTCATAAAAATCGGAGCGTTTTTCCCGTCCGAGCGTCCGGTGCTCGCGCGCGTTCGGAAGAAATAATTTGAGCGAGAGAGAGAGAGAGAGAGAGAGATAGTGTCTGAGGGAGAGAGAGAGAGAGAGAGAGAGAGAGAGAAGGGAGAGAGAGAGAGAGTGTGTGTCTGAGCGAGAAAGACAGGAGAGAGAAAGAGAGAGAGAAGGGGAGAGAGAGAGAGAGAGAAGGGGGAGAGAGAGAAAGAGAGAGTGTCTGAGAGAGAGAAAGAGAGAGAGAGAAAGAGAGAGTGTCTGAGAGAGAGATAGAGGAGAGAGAGTGTGTGTGAGAGAGAAGGGGGGGAGAGAGAGTGAGAGAGAAGGGAGGGCTTGTGAGAGTCAGAGAGGGAGAAGGAGAGAGAGGCGATGCACACAAGACAACGACTCAACGCCGCTGCCTTTTCAGGGATTTATTTTTTCCGCGGGAGATAAAAAGGTAGGGAATCTACGAAGCCGAATCGTTTTAATAACGATAATAATAATAAGAAGAAGAACATCGCGCCCGGTGCTGATGACACGTTTATTTAGGCGGAGAGCCCGGCTTTCTACATTTGTCGGAGCTGCGGACTGTGGGAACCGTGTGTGTGTGTGTGTGTGTGTGTGTGTGTGTGTGTCGGGTGTGAACTGATGAAAATGTGTAGCTGCGATATGAACCCATCACACAGCAGTGTATTAAAGAGCCCTCGCGTCTTTGTTGAAAGGGTTTTATTTGCTCATTAGAATAAAAGGACCGTTAGTTTATTTTTTTTACATTTTTTTTCTGCTCATCTTCATTCAGAGATGCGCGTATCTGTGCTGCAGCTTCATCTGTTCTCACTGGCTGCTGGACGGGGTAGAAAGCACAATATATATATTTAACTTTTTTAACGCATCCTGGCGTACGAACTACATTCGGCTTGTTGGTTTCTGACGGCGCGCTGCAATGCTGTTCCGCCGGGCGTGATGGTCAGATGTGAAGTTTCTCTCCATCTCCCCTTCCTGCGAGATGCTGGTTAATGCGGTGGAGCGGCGAGGCCTGCCCGCCGACTCGGAGCGGCTCCGGCCTTGCTGGGCGTCGATTACGGGCGACAGACACCCGCCGTGGTGGCGCAGCTTTCTAAACCCGAAGTCTGGCCTCCTGTAGCAGTAGGTCAAAGTCTGACCTACTGAAGCTCTGGTCAAAGTTGAATTGATCAGCCATCAACCACCTCAGGATCTGGCATCCTGGATTTAGGGGCCCCCCTGTACAGGTGCCCAGCCGACCTGGAGCTTTTGGTGCTTTTTTTTGGACTGGTCGTGTCCCTGTGATTAAGGCAACTGGTCCATGGGTGCCACCCAGTTCCCGGCTGAACCGATGCATGAGGCCATCAAGCCTCTTCATTCACCCACGATGACTCCTTCATCGGTTCTTTTACACGTGGAGCCCAGTTGGTGGTTCGGGTAGACATTCGCAAAAAAATCGGTAATTTCCCCCTTCTCTTCCGAAACAGAGCTCGCCATGCCAACGATATTAAATCTGAATCTACACAATATGCAGCCAAAGCTGACAATTTTGTGTGTAGTTCGTAAAAGTGAAACGTGTGAGGACAGAACGGTGGGAACATAAACACCGAAAGCACCAAATAACAGATATTTTGAACAATAAACCAAATAGCGGGTCGACAATCAGAACGTTCACCAGTAGCTAGCCGAAGGTGCAGCAGGTAGCGCTGTAGTAATTCATACTGGCGAGTAGTGTGTGTGTGTGTGTGTGTGTGTGTGTGTGTGTTGGAACGGTTTCTCAGCTGAACGAAGCAACTGTCAATTATGAACAAAAAAACGGTTTACGCTGAGTTCTCTACCACCCTCTAGTGTTCAATTTGGTTAGTGCAGCATTCGTACGATTTCGTTCCGACGTTCAGAGATTCTTGGCTTTGTTCTCAGGCCATTTATTTTGCTGTTGCGAAAGTTTCGGGGGAATTAGGGTCGAGTTGCCGTCCCAGCAGACCTGGGCGACGTGGAACCCGCCTGTTCTTTTCTGCCGTATGCGCTCTCGGTGCACAACAAACTAGAACACGACACGGACGCGTTCATTTCCAAACCGGAGCGTTTGACAGACGAACGGAAGTCTTCATCCTCAGCCGCTCCGGAGCGGATGATTAAATCTGAGTCAGGGTGGCCTGTATTCATGGAGATCAAGCGCCATGTTAGATTTAACGCTTGTTAATAACCCAGTTATGCCTCGGCAGAGAGCGGCCTGAGAGACGCGCTCATCTACAGGTGTAAAAATTTAAGGCGATAGTAAAAGAACACGTTTTTTTTTTTTTACATTTTTTATTTTTAGTGCCCACTCTCCTGCCTTTGTTGGTCCTGGGTCTTTATCGCTCTCTGGCGAACGCCCACCGTGAGAGCGGAGAGTCGGTGTGTACAACGAGCCCACTGAGAAATACTGTCACACAGGGCGAAAGGTGTCATTGTTATGTGCTTTACGCCATCGCCGTTGCGACACAGACACCCACTGAGGATAAAATTACATTATGCCAGCAACCAAAACGAATATTGCGATGGGCGACTATATCAATATTCCGTACATGGGATGTATATGCCCCGCACAGCAGGATTTTGACAGTGTGAGGGCTGCAGAGATGCACGGTATTTTGATGATGCACTAATCAGCACTAATGATTTGTTCCAACAAAAATTTGTCTTCATAAATCAGTATTTTGCATGTAATTATGCAGAATTTGCTTAAAGACAATGCAAGTGTTTGTGTTTGGGGCAGCGGTGGCCTAGCGGTTAAAGAAGCGGCCCCATAATCAGAAGGTTGCCGGTTCGAATCTCGATCTGCCAAGGTGCCACTGAGGTGCCACCGAGCAAAGCACCGTCCCCACACACTGCTCCCTGGGTGCCTGTCATGGCCGCCCACTGCTCACCAAGGGTGATGGGTTAAATACTGAGGACACATTTCACTGTGTGCAAAGTGTGCTGTGCTGCTGTGCATCACATGTGACAATCACTTCACTTCTCTTTCACTTTGGTTATTTCAGCGATAAATGTGGCCGTACCAAAACCATCGGCCTCTCTGGTTTTTTACCGGTTCAGGATGTACGCCGATATTTGAATAATAACGCGGCAACCTTCAACACAGACTCCCCGACACTCATCGACCTCCAGCCGGCCCCTCCCGACCAGCTGGGTCTTTGATGCCTGACCCCCCCCCTCGCCATCCTTGTTTTTAAAAATGGATGAAGCGCCTTTTAACTTCACTGGGTCAGAAGGTGACGGAGCCGGCCTGGCGAGCCGAGGTTTGGGCGGCGCCACTCGGCGGCGGCGACCCGGCGAGCGGCCGGCTCAGCTGCGCCGCAGCGGGTCTTCCTGCCCGCCTGCCGGGCACAGATGAGAGGAGAGGAAGGCCCCGGTGCAACAGCTGGTGTGGGGTGACGCGGACCGTGTACAGAAGCACTGATGTGCTGCCATGGCAACAAGTGCAATGCATTATTTTACTATGATGGTTGTGTTATGTTTATATATCACATACAAATATAGATTGATGTGACAAAATCATGATAACGATCCTATCAAAATATATCATACCAGGGTGGTAGTAGCCTAGTGGGTAACACACTCGCCTATGAACCAGGAGACCCAGGTTCAAACCCCACTTACTACCATTGTGTCCCTGAGTAAGACACTTAACCCTGAGTGTCTCCAGGGGGACTGTCCCTGTAACTACTGATTGTAAGTCGCTCTGGATAAGGGCGTCTGGTAAATGCCGTAAATGTAAATGTAATACCAGCTATTCTGAGTAAAGGACACTATAGACTGTATGGATGAGTATACACACTGTACACTGCCGTACAGTCTTTCACCATGGTTATCCCACACCACATGTAGGAAACGTTCTTTAGGAACAATTCTCATTGTTCTTATCAGCATAAAAGTAGTGTGCATATTAAATTAACCTTGACTGCTGTGTGGTGGTAAAAATCTCCACCTGCGCTTGGATTCTCTTATACAAAAACAAAACCCTGGATAGTTCGATGCTGGATGGCCGCGTATTGCATATTGCTGTATTGTCTGTATCAATAATTCATATGAAGTCGATAGGCCAGCGACACCAGGAAGGTTAACTAGCTGCAGGCTGCCAAGAAGGTTTCATTTATTAAAATGTTACCAAGACGAGTTTCAATGTTCAGCCGCACCTGTTGATCAACGTTTTCGAACCTGCACGGCGGCTCTGACAGGAGCCCGGAGTAACCTGCCCGTTTTCTGGAAAGATCTGAAAACAGGACATTGCTCAGGATAAACTTTTTGTTATGATTTACGAACCAAATGTAAAAAGCGGGAGAGAAAAAAAAATAAATCGATGCCACTTCAATGATCTCGGTTGTAACCCAGCATGTCCGTAAATACCATGAACACAGCGGTGTGTAATGTGATCTTAAGGCCTTAAGACACACACACACACACACTTAGAACACACACACTGGCTGCCGCCAGAGTCAAACCGAAAGACGAACTTTCATCGTGTCACTCAGCGAACCCTTCTGGGCCGCCTGTCACCGGCGCTGCAGTGCGAAGCTTCAACATGTGAAGGTAACTTCAGGCTTTTCACTTTTTTTTCCCCCTTCGCTCCTGTGCAGCTACTGTAGAGAGGAACGCTGCAGATCACCTAAATGTCGTCTCATATCTGGTAGGGCAGAGAGACTTGTGTCAGAAGCAATATTTAACATGAAGACGCCACATTCTGGAGCGACTCAATAAAACAGTTTAACCTCATACGTCTTCTCGGGTTAATGGTGTCATCAAAAGCAGAACTCCCTTTTTTTACGGGCGCTTTGGGGACATTCCAGATTTTATCGTGGAGATATTAGCTCTTGTCATCATGATTTACATATGAACAGCGGAAGCAGTTTGCGAGTACGGTCACTGGTGGCCTGGTGGGTAAGGTTGAATCCTGACCCGCCACGTTGTCACTGTCACTGAGGTGCCACTGAGCACAGTACCGTCCCCACACATGGCTCCCCGGGCGCCTATCGTGGCTCACCAAGGGTGACAGTTAAACGCAGAGGACACATTTCGTTGTGTCGCCATGGGCTGTGCTGCAGTGTATCACAATGACAATCACTTCACTTTCGCTGATAACCAGCTGTCGCTCCATTTATGAGCCAATTAATAAAGCAACAATAGTTATTTGAAAAACCGGTATAAATACAGAACATCAAAATGTTCCTCTTAAGTTGGTGATTTCCGTCAGGCTCCCCACTGAAGATTTATCTGAGCTGACCGTCTTGATGCGTAAAACGAGCCTCCTCCTGATCTCTGCGTAGTGCTGCACTCCGGGAGCGTGGTTGACAGAACCCTGTCAGAAAGTGAAAGTGAAGTGACACGGTGAAGTCACACGGTGCACACAGTGAAATTTGTCCTCTGCATTGAACCCATCACAGTGGGCGGCCACGGCAGGCGCCCGGGGAGCAGTGTGTGGGGACGGTGCTTTGCTCAGTGGCACCTTGGCGGATCGGGATTCGAACCGGCAACCTTCTGACCACGGGGCCGCCTCCTTAACTGCTAGGCCACCACCGCCCCAGAGGCGGTTCGGAATCGGCCGGGTCAATACCTGTGCCAGGTCCCTCTTGACCTGGCGGAGGTTCGAGCTCGATAACCGGGACGGGGGTCTGGAGACAATTAGCCCCGGCCGCCGCAGCACAGGCCCGGGTCTCCGCCGACGGGTCGGGGGCATTAATTATTGAATTACAGCTGATGCGGTGGCAGCGGTTAGTGATATAAAATTAATACCGTAATCCGCAGGAACAGATGTAATTGCAAATCGTGGAGACATCTCACCAGGGAGGTGTTTGTTGTGTTTGCTTTAGCCAGGAATGCACGTGTGTGTGTGTGTGTGTGTGTGTGTGTAAGAGACTTGGCAGCCGGAGTGTCAGTTCAGCCATGTGCGAGGGCAGCGCATCCATTTTTTAAGGCGCGGCGACGCCCGCTCGCAAAGCGGGAGGAAAGGAGCTGAGTGGCTGAAACGATCCTGCGCAATTCGATCTCAGGTGCGCGCGACACGCAACCTCTAAAGTCACTTTGGCCTCCGCGATGCGTCACGTGACAGTTAATGTGACTTTGGTGGCGATCTCGGGTTGCAGCGCCCCCCCTTGGCGTTTTGCACCAGTGGCATTTTATGTTTTTTGATCAGTTGAAAGGTTAAGTGGCGCTGATGTCACTGGCGCCGGCACACACATATTGAACGTACACGCAAGGTCTACGTTGTACAGTTAGAGACATGACGTTTCGGCCAGCAGGCACGCTCATGTCCCCTCATGCATTAATAAAAACAAAATCATAAAAATAAAAAAATTATCTTCAGGCATGTTCTTCACAATGCACGTCACCGCAATGAAATGAATCCTCAGAAATTATATTCATATGCAGAGTGCTGACTGAAAGTGTCACGTCTACGGACTTACGGGGGAAGGAAGCGCAGAGGTCTGACATACTGGGAAGGGGGTTTTATTATACAACAAATAAACAAACTCAAAGAAATACAAAGAAACAATGGCGCGATGGCCAAAAACAGTTTAACATAATCAAGAACTGAAACAAACCCGTAGGCGTGTGGCGATTGCCAGAACTCAAAAACACATAAAACTAAACAAGGTCAAGTTCGTGCATAGAGTTCACGAAAATGCCAGCGACCCCGAACGGGCGGAAACTTCCGGCATTTATGGGGCGTCAGGATTAAAGTCAGGTGTGGAGGCCAGCTGCAGGCAATCCTGACAGAGCCCCCCCTCCAAGGGCTACGTCCTCGGAGCCCCAACAGTACCATCAGTGGAGGCGGCGGGGTGGACGGCGGCAACCACAGGGCTCCTGCCCTGCTGTATCCTCCCCTTGGAGGACCCGGTCCCTCGGGCTGGCTCCCCGGCGTGGTCAGGCGTGGCGGCCCCGGTCCCTCGGGCTGGCTCCCCGGCGTGGTCAGGCGTGGCGGCCCCGGTCCCTCGGCCTGGCTCCCCGGCGTGGTCAGGCGTGGCGGCCCCGGTCCCTCGGCCTGGCTCCCCGGCGTGGTCAGGCGTGGCGGCCCCGGACCCTCGGCCTGGCTCCCCGGCGTGGTCCCGCTTGGCGGCCCCGGACCCTCGGCCTGGCTCCCCGGCGTGGTCCCGCTTGGCGGCCCCGGACCCTCGGCCTGGCTCCCCGGCGTGGTCCCGCTTGGCGGCCCCGGACCCTCGGCCTGGCTCCCCGGCGTGGTCCCGCTTGGCGGCCCCGGACCCTCGGCCTGGCTCTCCGGCGTGGTCCCGCTTGGCGGCCCCGGACCCTCGGCCTGGCTCCCCGGCGTGGTCCCGCTTGGCGGCCCCGGACCCTCGGCCTGGCTCCCCCGCGTGGTCCCGCTTGGCGGCCCGGACCCTCGGCCTGGCTCCCCGGCGTGGTCCCGCATGGCGGCCCGGACCCTCGGCCTGGCTCCCCGGCGTGGTCCCGCATGACGGCCCCGGACTCCCGTACCTGCACACAATAATCAGGGGCCGATCCATCTGGGTACGTGTGGGCCCTGTCTCCACATGTCCCCTCTGACACATCTTGTGTCACCCCCTGCACCGCGCAGGGAGATTGTCCCAGAGCCTCCGGCGACTGTTCCAGGCACCCCAGGCTGGTGCCTTCTGGGACTATGCAGCCCCTCTCGCTGCCCGGCCCTGGTGCCAAGGGGGGGGGCATTGCCAGACCATCCGGCTAGCCCCTTCTGCGTCCGTTGGGACAAGCAGGCCCTCTTCCTGCCTGTCCCAGCTGGGTCCTCATGCCTACCCGGGGGCTCTATGGCGCTCCACCCCTCTGGAGGCAGACGCAGGCCCATGCCTGCCCCGCCCTCCTCACTGGCTACCGGAGGACCCAGCTCCATCGCTTCCCCACCTCCCCTCCCTCAGGAGGAGTCCCCAACCCGAACTGCACCCCCCCAAAAAATTCTTTGGGGGAGCACCCCCCCCCGGCTGGACTTAGGGGTACCTTGGGGCTTGTCCACCTCGCCTTGGACCAGCACATTCGGGTCAGGAACCTCCTCCCTGGGGTTTGGCTCCGCGGCTGGGTCGCCATCTGGTGGACACAAAGAGGGGAAGTGGGGGCGACATACGGACACATATGCCACACAGACACACACAGACAGAGACAGACAGAAGAGAGGGTCGTCTGGCTCCCTCTCTGGGCTCTCCGGGACCTCCTCAGGGGGCACAGCCAGGATCTCGGGAGGAGCGACCTTCTCGTCGCCCACCAGTGCTGGGTCTTCTTGCCCCGGATCCTGACTGGCACTGGATGTGGTGGAGGGGCAGAGTTCGATCCCTGGCTCAGGCCGATCAAACTCCGCCCTCAGTCTCTGTTGGAAGTCCCGAAAACTCCTGTCTGTCTCTCCCTGCTGCCAGAGGGTTGTGCTCCAGCCCCATGCTGATCCAGTCAGACACGTGAGGATGGTAGTGATCTCGTCTGTGTCTGCTGCCCCACTGAAGGGTCCCGGGACAATTGGGCGGTCCCACACGGGGCTGGGCACGTCGCTGGATATGGTGGTAGGTGTGTGGTGTGGAGGGGGGTGGACGTCTTCTCCAGCAGGTGTGGACGCTGGTGCTGCGCTGCCATTTTGCTGGGGAACGTCCGGGCAGAGGGAAGGCGGGTCGGCGACTGGAGCAGGAATGGAGGATTCCCTGCGAGGCAGTCCCGGCAGCGCAGTTGCTGGCTGGCGACCTCCCGTCGCCCTCTTCCACCAGCTTTCCTCACACTGCTGGGAGGGACGTGGGTCTCCACGGACCTCGTGACGCTCCTGGATGGGCGCGATGGGCGGAGCCATCCCGGCACCGACTGCCCAAATGGCGTCATCCTGGTCGTCGTCCGTGTCAACCTCGTACCCCCGGAAGTCACATGGGTCATCACGGACGCCGCGATGATCTCGGACGCGCACGCTGGGCGGAGCCATCCCGGCACAGACCGCCCACCGAAAATCCACGTCATCATCGCTTTCGTCATCCGTGTCCTCCCACCGGTGACTCCAAGGGTCGTCCACCCTGCGGACATCCTGGACCCATGGCGCGATAAGCTCCCATGGGCAGTACTCTGGCCATTCGGGCTGGAGGCTGCCCACCTCCTCGCTGGAGGAACGCCGCCGTTGTTGTTGCCGCTTCTCACCCCCCTGGAAGTGACGTGGGTCCCCACGGACCTTGCGACGATCGCAGACTGGCGCGATGGGCGGAGCCCAACTCTCGTCTCCCGTGCTCTCGTCGTCGTCCGTGTCGTCCCAGTCCACGGGGAGCCTTGCCAGCAGAGCGCAGAGTTCTTGGCTCGACATGGCGAAGATCGTGGGGGTCGCATCTTCTGCGCTCGCTGCCCACGTCACTTCCTCGCTGCTGCCGACGTCAACGTCCTCGCTCCGCCCACTCACCCGCCGACGTTGTCGCTTCCGGGTTTCGCGGAGTTTCCCGGGGGTGACGTCATCACGCGGCGCCGCGTACCACGGCTTCTCGGGGAGAAAACGCTCCACCAGAACGGGCGGCGCGTCTCTCCCCTGGCGTCCGCGTTCGCCGCGCCGGGCTGCGTCCTTCGAGGCGTTTCTTCTCCTCTGCTTTCCACCTCTGCGCTTTTGGGTGGGTCGCTGGCATTCTGTCACGTCTACGGACTTACGGGGGAAGGAAGCGCAGAGGTCTGACATGCTGGGAAGGGGGTTTTATTATACAACAAATAAACAAACTCAAAGAAATACAAAGAAACAATGGCGCGATGGCCAAAAACAGTTTAACATAATCAAGAACTGAAACAAACCCGTAGGCGTGTGGCGATTGCCAGAACTCAAAAACACATAAAACTAAACAAGGTCAAGTTCGTGCATAGAGTTCACGAAAATGCCAGCGACCCCGAACGGGCGGAAACTTCCGGCATTTATGGGGCGTCAGGATTAAAGTCAGGTGTGGAGGCCAGCTGCAGGCAATCCTGACAGAAAGATGCACTTTTATAGCAACATTCTGTTATTAAAACAATTACCATCTTATTCTGCAGAAGCAGGAAAACATGGCAGCTTGTGCAAATATGGAGCATTTCAATAACTGTGTTTGATATGGCGCCGTGACCAAGCACAGACTGCAGACATGCGACGTATTCAGTCATAATTCATATTGATGATTGGCGCATGACATGCATGCTAAAGCCGCGCGTTTCGCCGCTGAAATCTGCCGGGCCACGCCGACCCCGTTTAGCTCCGTAACTGAGGCCACGCCGCTGCAGCCAAGCGTCTGCAGGGGGTCTGATCCAGGTCATGGTCTAGAGAGCTCCATGCAGAAACGAGCCGAGATGCGAGGCTAACCCTCAGGACGAGAGTGTGTGTGTGTGTGTGTGTGTGGAAAAATCCCTGCGATTCCTCCGCCTTGAGCAGCTTCGTGGGTGGATTATTGCCTGTTGAAACGATGCAAGTGACACTGCTGTCCCTTGTTTAACTCTTCACTCACGCCTGGTCCATCAATTGATTTCCCGCTGTGCTGGTGGACACCATTAATCATGCATTAGCATGTGTGTTTTGGGACCAGGGGCCTATCGGACAGGCGTGTGTTTATTTGAGCGCGCTCTTTTGGAAATAAATCTGTAAAATCTGCTCAATCCATTAAATTTTTTTATAACCTCGTTAGCTCATTGCCACACAAGTGATTTAAAACCGTTCATCCGTAAAGATAATCAGCGTTTTACCCATTACTTCCGGGAAAATGTGGCCATGGCGGCCATTACTTCCCTTGTAAGTTACTCCCCAAAACCCGAATGCATCTGCAGCTAATGGGGAGCGCGGCTTCATTAAGGAATGTCAGTAAACATCATTTAACAGGTGCATCATGGTGCATCCTGCCCATTTATGGCTTTGGCGGGGGATCTTATCCCTGAATGCAGGGCGCTTACATGCGCTGACAAAAGTAAACCGTAGCTGTCGTTTGCTTAATGCTTAGTAGTAGTTCAACTTAAACTATTCATACTAATTCATACTTATGAGTAAATAGTTTTATTTCTTTGCTCACGATTGTTCACATTGTGGCTAAAATATTAGGTGTGACAGATTTTTCTGGCCAGTGTTTTCTTTTTTTCAGTATGAACTGATTACTCAAAGACATTTACATTTACATTTACAGCATTTATCAGACGCCCTTATCCAGAGCGACTTACAATCAGTATTACAGGGACAGTCTCCCTGGAGCAATTTTAGGGTTAAGTGTCTTGCTCAGGGACACAATGGTAGTAAGTGATTTTAAAACTTTTTGTTTTATTTTGTTGATTTTAAAACTTTTTCTGTGCAATAATTTAATAATAATAATAATCCTTATAATAAAACATAACCGCAGCAGATACCCATCGCTCTTTTGGATAGCCATGGTATGAATTAATGTGAGAAAGTGACTGTTTGCATGAAACATTTTTTCATGTTGTATAGTACTGTAGACATTTGGTGCTAGTAAATAATAAAATGTAATTGCATTTGAGTTCTATGTACCAAGTGGAGGCATATCTGGTACTTCTTAAAAGATAGCACGTGGGGCATGTTCACTAATGTTGAATACTTGAAATAAAGTATTGATTATCTGCATTTTTGGTGTTGGTACTGGCCGTGGTCCCACATTTATGACATAAACTGACATACCCTGAGTACAAGGGGTATTAGGTGGACACTGCATTACAACTGGGGGTGTGACATATTAACAGGAGGGGACTTTAATTCATCCAGAATGCCTCCTACCATTTTAAACTTTGTTTTTTAAATCTGCACAGTTCATTAAAACAAGTAGTCACTTCTGTCCATTTGATTTCTATATATTGAAAACATAGGATGCGTGGCAGGTCAGTGGTTGTTCTTCTGAAGGAAGCTCATGCTGCTGTGAAGAAAATGGACATGTATATTAATATACGGAGCTCGTGGTCATACCTGGACCTGTGTGGGACATTGTTCCGCCATCTGCAGTACATCTGGTTGCCCAGGCATGGGGGACGTCAGGATGAATGGCCCCGGTCTGTGGTGGGTACGGGGCTGTCGGAAACGGCGAGAGGAACGTGGATGGGGGGCTCGAGTCCCGCCTCTCTCTCCGGGCGGCGTCCTGGAAGAGGGAGGTGAGCCGCTCTGACATCAGAGGTTATTACCACAATACATCAGCGATTCTGCAGCGGTGCGCTTGCGGTGATTACCCTGAGTGCCATCATGTGTTATACTGCATCTCTCCGTTCCCCCTTATAGATAAAAATGTATTCGTTTGGTCTCACCGCGTTATTTATCTCGCTGCAGGAGTGTCGGGACTCCTCCTGCCTGGAGACAAGCACACGACTAGCTGGCATGTTGGGTTTTTTGCAATTATCGGAAGAACTGGCTAATTAGTTGTTCTCTACTCTTTGTCTCATGGCCCATGTGGAACAGCTGTGATTGGACGGAGCCCAGGCCACCCTCTCGTCCCCAGTCTCCAGCGATGGCCCTGCCCCGCTCCTGTGGACGCCGAGTCGGGGACAGAACATCCACGGCCCCTGCTCGTGCCATGGGGACACGCAAGATGGTGAGTGCGCCGGTTTCCATGGTAACCTGGGTCTCGGAGTGCGAGCTTACATTTTGCACAGCGTGGGAGAGAGATGGGGGGATGATGGCCAGCGAGCAGAGGGAGGGTGCGAAGAAGAACTGGAGAGGCAGAACGACGCCGGTGACCGAGAGGCAGGTGACGGGGCGTCCCCCATCCATCAGGACAGCTGAGGCGGCCTGTCTGTCTCTCCCTGTCTCGCTCTCTTTGCCCGGCTGTCTGTCTCCCGCGCTCGCCTTTCTTCTCCCCTTCTGATATTGACGGGACTGCGCTGGGAGAAGAGCTGTGTCAGCCCCGGTGACAGGTCTCCATGGAGATGTCCGTCAGTCTGTGGGCGCGTGCGCGTGTTGATCGCCATGGTGACAGGTCTCCATGGAGATGTCCGTCAGTCAGCGTGCATGTGTGTTTATTGCGTTTGTCAGTGGGAGTGTTTATCTGTCTGAGCTTTCTGCTGTGCGTCAGTCAGATTCATGCCACACACACACACACACACACACACACACACACATACTAAATACTACAATTAGACTGGAATTTCCAACTTGACACCAATATCCTGAAAAACACTATTTTCTTTGGACAGCTGTTACGTCCTGTATACAATATACTGCACATACAAAGAAGTGTAAACCAGGCTAATAAATTCTAATTCTAATGAAGATTAATTAAATACAGTATAGCAGTATGTATGTTTCCATGAGAACCAATTCATACTACCAAGGTTTAAGATGTTAATAATAATTAGTGTATAGCAAGAGCTCACGGCACAGCAACACACATTACATGTGCATGCACTTAATTGTGAATATACCTATTGAATGCTAATATAAATAAAAACGAATAAAGATTAATTGCATCACACTGTAGCAATTTGCATGTTAGTATAAGGACTCATTCATGCCACTGAGCCGCAAAAAAGGTATCAATCAGAACAAGACTCATGTTTGTTGTAAGTTATTGTAAGTACGTTAACGCACAGTTTCTGTGGTGTAGTGGTTATCGTGTTTGCCAACCATGCGAAAGGTCCTCGGTTCCATACAGTGCAGAAACAGACTCCTTTCTTGGAGCAGTGGTGGCCATGCGGGTAAGGAAGCTGTGTCAAAATGAAAAGGATGTGGGTTCAAATCCCGAACCACCAAGGCACCACTGAGGTGCACCTGGGTTAAATGCACAGAGACCACATTTCACTGGATGCACCGGGTGCTGTGCTTTAGTGTATATCACTTTCAAAAGGAATTCATTTGTGTCTTGCGAACATAATACTAGCAAAAAAAAAATGTTTGTAGCCTGTACAGTACTTACATTTTAGTTTAAATCTTCTGTAATGTTACAATACTTGTGTATATATATTTTTCTTTCTTTTACGATTGCGCTATGGGGGGGTCTGTGTTAAACAGTATTTCAATACATGGTATGCTGTGTATACTGTTTTACTGACAATAAATCACTGTTGAATCTTGAATAAAAGACAAAAACAATAAACCATACAATGTACAGTTATGCCGTTATTTAAAGCCAATAATATGCAGGCAATACACACATATACCCTGCATACGCACACTCTCACACACCTAGGCTTAGCCCGTCACAGCAATACACATCAGAATGCATCAACATGCTGACTGCTGTACGCTGTGATCCGGCAACAACAAAAGCCCTGACAGGCCTCCACCTCTTCTGTGGTTCAGGTCAGGACCAAACATGCAATCTGGGAAAGGAGGAAAGAAAAGTGCTGAAGTAAGTCCCCGCTAAAATAGCTGAGGGACACACACACACACACACACACACCAGAGCTGCTGCAACAGTGCGGTAGTTTACACGCGTTCGTAAATGACCAAGAGACATCCTGATTAATGGTGGTGGTTTGGCACCGCCCCCGCCCCTGCTGATGCGAATCGAGTGCATCAACGCGCTTAGCGCTCCTGAGGGCCGATTAATTGTTTGCTGGAGCGGCATTTGTGTCTTGTGACCTTGGGGGGTGTTCCTCTCCAGAAAGCTGCCGAGCTCTAGAGCTTGCTGCCTCTGATTCGATCCCCCAGCCATTTTGAACGCAAATCGAGCAACCGGTGCATGCAGAAGGGCCGTACGGAAAGCAAAATGCCATAAACTTTGTTAGGGTCCGACCGGGCACAAAGTGTGGCCGTGACAGAGTGTTTCAGAATGCGTGACAGTAGAGAAACCACAGTGTGTAGAGCTCTAAATCTCTGGTCTATAGTACCTACCTTTTCCGGGTGATTCTCACTTTGAAAAATTTGTTTCATTAAATGTCCATTTTTTTAATGAAATGTTAATTCGATTTGCAATTCACGGCCGCTGTCGTCCGGTGATGTGTTTTAATTATTGAAAGAGTCTTGCGCTCGTGGTGAAAGCCGAGCTTTTATAAAGCCGCGTTTGTCAGGTCGGGATGGATTCTGTTGGGATTGGGCTGAGTTTTGTTGGGCTAAGTCCGGGTTAGGCCTAACTTTTGAGCTTTTTAGCTCTAACAGCTCTAACTGTGTGCATGTATGTGTAGAGGGAAGCAGGAGTTCTCTCCTTGCCGTACACCCGCACAGGCAGATGAATATATATGTCGCCATCTCACGGCAAATTGCTCTTCATGCTCCCCTTACCGCAACATCCTCTCCGCTTTTCCGCACAACCATAACGGCCAGCCCCTAAACTTTATGACACATGAAAGCTCAAGATGTCGGTTTCAGCACGTCCTTCACATCCTATCAAATCCTGTCGCTCCATTTCTTTCCCCTTCCCGACATTCCTGCAACCTCCTGTGGTTAAGTCAATAGCCGTAATACACACTCTTGCCCTTGACAGATGAATGTGCATCTTCTGTGAGTAAAATAGGGCTGATGCGGGTATGGAATCGATGTTGCGAGCGATATTAACGCTCGTGAAAAGGCCGAGGGTTGCCGAACTGAGCCAGGAGCCGGCGCTGGTGTCCCGGACCCCTGCAGGAGCAGTGGGCGTATCGACTTGCACCATCGATTTACCTGTACAAACATTCAGGCTCAAACCCCGAACAGAATATTTCAATAACCTGGGGGCCCTTCTCCCACGAGGCGGGGACATAAATCAGCTATTACAGAGGCGATACAAAGGAGGGGGGCTCACTATTAGTCACGGTGCTTACCGCATGGGGAGAGCATTGCTTGTGTGTGTGTGGGAGAGAATGTATCTCACTCTGTGGCTTAGCTTTGCTTACATTCCCCAGCCTGTGCCAGGTTCCGGGGTCTTTAATGCCCCCCCTGAATATAGCTGATTAACATTACAGCGTGAACTTGGGTTTGGCCTGGAAAAAAGTGTGGCTTTCTCAATTTAAAATAATTAAAAAATAAACTCAGCACAATGTATATTTAGCTTTGTAAACTACTTAAATGTACAGTATTACAAATTGAAAATAGTTCAATCTCTTCATTCATCCCTCCCAGTAATTTTTTGCCGTTTTTCTTTTTTTTTTAGGTTTGCTTATCTTTCAGTTCACCTATAGTTTATTTCAACATGAAGGTTGTTCACCAACTTCCCAACTTCTTAGTTATTTAATCATACTTTTTCTGATTAGAAATCTAGCTCAGTAAAAGATCACAGTTGCATAGCAACACACAATATATGGCAAACGAAATTTTGCTATAATTATTTTTATTATTTTGAATTACGGGTGGCTATAATTATTAAATTATTTTAATATTATATATACGGACTGTTAATACAATTTACCGTTGAAACCTGTTGGACAAAATTTTATTCCTAAATCACATTTATGGTTATGTAATTCTCTGAATGATGCAGTCTGAGAAACTGGGGTGAAAACATTCGATCGTTCCCATCACATTGAAATGAACAGTCACATTACCGTAATAACGGTTAATTAAGACACTGCTAGCTCAAGCTCTGGCCGCATTTATCCGCAACATTACCTCCATGTCTGTTCCACTCTGTCTGCGTATCCAAGCTGCTTGACTCCTCCACCTGTTTGTGGCGTCGTGTTATTTAGCTCCCCGGCCGCTCCCTCTTGGCTGCAGTTCAGACAGTTGAAACGTTTTCTGGAGGCTTGCGGCGAGATGCCTGGGAAGGGCAGTCAAATCGCACCAGCACAGTGCTAACCCAACACTAACCAGGCAGTTTGATGTAAGGAACGTTTCCGGTGTCTTTTAATCTGTACATTAGGGCTGGAAAGCACAGAGGCTATGCATCCACCATGTTTTTTACTTTCTGCTTTTTTGACATATTAGCAATACAATCCTTGTAACGTTCAGCTGGGGAATATTGCCATACACGCTTCATCTTACCCTGATTTATTTCTTCCTTAACTCTCAAGCTGAATGACATGAAATGTAAAGTGAATTTATATGGCAGGCCGTGTGTTGCAGTGATTTTAATCAAAGTTGAGAGGCGTGGCTCGGAACTGAAGCAACGCAACGTGATAAAATCCTGATAATGTACGGCCTTTCGCATTTAGTCCGTGACAGCGTTATGATTAAATATCTTTAAATATTACTACTACCACAAATGCTACTATCACTAATAATAGTCACAATATATATGCTGTTGCTTAAAAGACATTCTGTAACTTTCAATTGATTAAAGTAGCAGTAACCAAAAAGGTAAAAAAAAGGTGTCTGTTTACCACACAATTCTACTCAATTACATTTTCAATCATGTTAAATAATGCTAAATACCTTGAATGCATTGTATTGTAGTTTTTCATTTTTTAAAGTTTTCATATTTGCTCTTGAAATAATTGTTTCAGGGGTATGCATTTACGGCATTTACCAGACGCCCTTATCCAGAGTGACTTACAATCAGTAGTTACAGGGACAGATACACTCAGGTTTAAGTGTCCTGCTCAGGGACATGATGGTAGTAAGTGGGGTTTGAACCCGGGTCTTCTGGTTCATAGGCGAGTGTGTTAACCACTAGGCTACTACTATGCTGGTATGCCTTTTTCAGTATGTTATTTTTAATTACTTAGAATATGAATTGGCGTGTTGCCAACATACTTAAATTCCAGATGCGGAAATATTAATAATTGTGACATTTTCTACATCTAGCCTGGAATTCAGGATGTTAATCAAACAGCGTTGCTTTTCCTGTTCACTCAGGCAGTAACATGAGTAAACAAAAGGCCGAATTTTAACAGAGTCGCTCTTAAACCAGACGTCAATACAGACCAGCGTAGCAAGAATCCAGATCAATTCAATTAAGTAAATCACCACCAGACACACTCGGCGCCGTAAAGTATGTCATTTGCTATCCCCGGTGCGGCCGTGGCGGTTAGCGGGAGAATATCCGCCCGACACAAAGAGCCCTTTCTCTGGGGGGCCTGACGGGGCTTAAAGCTCTTCACTGGGAGGGGCTGCAGAGACTCGAACAGCGCTGTGTCGCGCCAGTTAATGTCGTGATCTCCACAAAGCGCCCTCGTTTGGCTTGAGCCCACATTGTGAAGGTTTGCCGTGCGCGTTTCGCCTTGTGCTGCTTTGTGTCTAAATTTATCCCGCTCTGCCTTCGGTATGAAGAGCCCGGGTCTGCATCAGTGTCAAGATATAGTCTGAAAGATGATAACATTAAATGCATCTGCCTAATATCGAGTAACCTCTGACCCACCAAGGTATGTACTGTGGCATCAATGACATGTTTGCAGCGAGTGGATCAGACTTGAGAACCGGGGACTTTTGAAACTAGCATTTATCTTGCTAAAAATTGCCACTGAAGAAAAGTAGCATCCTCTAGACTAAACCCCCCCCCCCCCCCCCCCCCAAGATTTCCCAGCAGAACATTGTCCTGAACGTCACACACCCCACATGCAGCAATCTCTGCTTCACTGTGTGTTCTGAGCCTTCAGCGTTGCAATCTGTTCCTCCGCAAAGTCCCTCGGATTTGATTCTGCGTCCACCTCAATATCAGACTTGAAATCAAGTCATCAGTGTGATTCACTTCGCTCACGGCTGGTTGGCGCATGTGCTTGTGGTGCCGCAGCTGACTGGAGTTCAAGGCCCATTGCGGATTCTCAGAGACAACTGTGTCTCTGTGCAGAAAGATCTGATCCCTGCTGCAGAAGTGCTTCCTCCTCGGAACGCCACTGAGCCTAATTCAGTACCGGAGGATGTTCTTTGCCGCTGCGTTCACGCAGGATTCCTTTTTTGGTGGAATATTGCTATATTTTTGGGGGGGGGAAACACTATAGTGACAAAACCTATTACGGACTGAAGGGGGTAAAGAGAATGAACCCGCATTTATGATGTCGGGTTTGGCAAGACTTCAGGCTCAGGTAAGGTTTGGGCTAAGTCCTTTGCTTCTTATCATTGTCATACCACCCAAACACCCCGCCTGCACCTCCGCTTTCTTGATATGTCTCTAGAGCACGTGTTCGTTTCTTACTGTAGTAGCGAGTGGTGGAAGGGTTGACAATATCCAAAAGAACAATAATATTAAAGCCTCTGAAATGGCACCACGGCAGCGGGTGAATCTTTAAAAAAATGCTGGGGCAATTATAGGTTTATAATTTTTCATAATAACTTCAATGTTAGTAGGAATGTTGAATTCTTTTTTCTAATCAGTGAAGGGTAAATGTATTATTATATTACTAACTTGCCCAACGGGACGTGAAAGAGGGCATGAATTCTGATTTGATCTGTATTTAAGACCATCTTCAGGAATGTAGACTGTGCAAAGAATTCTCAACTGTGTCGCATTAAGGCAAAAAATCTGACTCAAGTCACCTCAGCCTGGCAGGGTGAACACACACAGGGCACAATCTCAATCAGCCTCATGTTTTATCTCCTAAATCGATCGCCGCAAGTTCTACGTTTCCCGGCTCCACCTTTCAAGCAGCCTGCCGGCTGGCTGCCTGGGGTCTGATGGATCCTCAGTGAGCGTGAGCGCTGCCACCTTGATGTCGCCTTCGAAATCGGAGCTGGGGAGCCAGTCCGGCCTTCCGTAGTTCTGGCAGACCCTCGGACGTAACGACCAGGGATCTGATGTGCACCCGTCTGAAGCGTGCACACACGTATGGACCTCTGGATCCAGAGCAAACATCAGGTTATGGATGTCTGTGTGTGCAACTACAAGGCCAGAACCATTTCTTTCTGGTTAGAGGGGTCAGGTCCTTGCAAGGATATAAAAACTAGTGTGTCTATGTGTGATCGTGTGTTAAAGAGGGATGAAGGGGGATGGTTGCATGTGAGGAAACCAGCTGTAGAAGGAGAGAGAGGAACGAAGGGAGGTGTACGGAAAGAGGGAAGAGTTTTTTTTTTTTGCAAAGGTAGCCATGGAAACGCCTCTCGTCGCTAAGATTTGAATTGAGGCAGAGGGAGGTGTGTTGAGGAGGGATGGTGGATCGGGGAGTCCTCGACTCTCGCCACCGTCCCTCCTCCTTGTGTGAAATGCTGGGCCGGGGGTTGGGGGTTAATATGTGTCAGTGGAGCAGGTTAATCTTTCATCAAACGGAGGGGTCACAGCCGTGCACACACACCAACATGATACTCTTGCAAACACACACACACCCGCACGCACACTCACACTCACACTCACCAGTTCACATGTGTACCCAACCGCCACAATAAAACAGACATATTCCTTCTCTCTGTACCCTTGTGCTATATGTATACATTTTATTTGTAATATGCAGATTTTTCTAAGTTGAAATATTACGAAATGTAAATTCTGAATATAGTCTATGCTGACATGTATTTATTTTCTGAAGGCCTAATTTTTTTTTTTTAAGAGTTTTCAAGGTTTATTTTCTGTATTTTTATTGCTTGAACTTTGAACCCTGACTGGTTGAGACAAGAACGAGAAAGAGCGTGATGGGTGATGAGCAGATGGTTAGTGCAAGCTCACATCTAGCAAGGTCTACAATATTAGTGACGGTGTATGTTGAGAGTTGCCAAGGTAATTCAGGAAGACGTCCTGGCCGCCATTTTAGTTACGTTGGCGAGACGCGCAGTTTCGGCCTGCACTGTTAAAGACGGTGAACGTGACTTTCATCTGGACGAGGTGGTTGGTCTGAATTCTCAGGCACCTGCTCCGTTTTGTTTGCCCAGTGAGTGAAGCAACCGCACCAGATTTTGGGTCTCACCGCGCCCAAGCATCGGAATCAGGCCCATCAGGTATTTTATTTAGTAACATGTCAACATAGGGGTTTAAAATGCTGGTTTGAGTTTAGAATTACTAAACTGAGTTTAAATGCAAACAAATATACAAAGAATAACAGATTTTCATAAATATCTTATTTTGTGGTGTCTGTATATAGTTTTATTCTAATTCAGTGCTGCGTGAAGTTGATTCATTTAATAAAACATCCAGTCCGGTGAGAGAGCACGTAAACTGCTTGATGAACACGTATGATTGTATGAACACAGGACACTCCGTAGTGATGATAATTCTGTTGCAAGCCTGTTCCAGTGGCATGGGGGGGGGGCGCTACATCTCTCTCTCTCTCTCAAACGCTCATACATTCAGACATGGGCTGACCCTGATTGGCTGAAGTCAGGGATGGTGCTACAAGATGCTGGAAGAAGGTGGATGGTTAAGAGGAATTGGTTTGACGGGGTGCTGGGGATGGAAAAGGAATGCAATGCACATTTTCCATCAGCCTCGTGGTCGATTCTGTTCGTCATCAGCATCATTTGATTGCCAATTGACACAGGGTGTCTCTCAAAGTCAAGAAAGGACCCTTAATAGGATGCATTTCAAGGCGCCAAGTCATCAAATCCCACCAGTCAAGTGTTCCAATGTCACTCAGGGAACTTTTCAAGGACGCACAAGTGTGGATGCAACCACAGTCCAGTACACACACAAGGGGCCTATTACCTGACACTAGGTTTGAAGGACCCATTTTGGAAGTACCTCTCCTACCCATCCTGGACACTGAGAATTACCATTTGCATTTACAGCATTTACATCAGACGCCCTTATCCATAGCGCCTTACAATCAGTAGTTACTGGAGACAAAGGAGACACTGCAGAACAGCACACGGTGCACGCAACGAAATTGGGGAGCTGTGGGCAGCCATGAAAGGCACCCGGTATGGCACTTGGCTCAGTGGCACCTCAGTGGCAACCTTGCCATTTTGATGCTGCTTCCTTCCAGACTTACATGAGAAATCTTGCATGAGTTCCTCCTTTTCAAAAAGGCAAGCAATATGATTATGGGGTTTGAACCAGGGTCTTCTGGTAAATTGGCGAGTGAGTTACACACTAGGCTACAAGGACGTCTCTTGGACATCTGTGATATGTCAGGTGGGATGAGGTGGTTTGAATTTGTGATAATAGATTTGTGGGATAATTAACACATGCTGCTCCTCAACCTGGACTGATGAAGGAGACATGAAGGTAATAAATCTGGTCATCGGCCAACTGGACAACAGGATAAATATGATAAATGGTTAAATATGAATATAATATTAACGCAGCCTGAGTTTGGTTGCAATGCAGTCTAATTTAATTGTGGTCAGAGCTGGCCTCTCATATCCTCAATAACAGTATTTATCATTGTCTAGATCATATTCATCAAATACTGTGCGATGCTAATGTGTAGAAAGTGATGAGAATAACAACTAACTGCACCATGAAATGATGGGGCAGAAACTGGGCTAAAATACACTGTCTACAGTACAATTTAATCAAAGCGGTGATGACATGATGTTTTGTTGAGCAGCCCCATCGTTGAAATCCACAACTTGGTTTCCCCCAGGTCCTGGCCTCTGCAGCTGTTCTGCACATCTGTAAACAGGAACGCTGCCCGGGCGGGATTGCAGAATCATCGCTTTGTCCTCTGCACTCAGACGAGTTCCAGCACATTTGTGGTTAAAGCGAAAGTAACAAGAGATTATGTGTTGCAGAAATGCAACGTTTGCAGTGACAGCTATCAAAACACAGGCGTGTGTGTGTGTGCGTGTGTGTGCATGTGCACACAAACGCATGCAGGCGGGTATTTTTTGCAGCTTACGCTGCAGATCTGATACGGCCCGGTGTCCTTGCGTGTGTGTTTTAATGTCATTGCACCGTGCATGTGCACCGCTGATCAATCTCACCTCTTCGTTCCGCTGTCCCTCCCTCCATCCCTCCTCCGTCCCTTTACCACTCGCCACGGCGTCCGTCTGCTTTATATGCATCTCTGTGTTGTCATCTCTCCTCCTTCCATCTTTCTGCTTTATATTCGACTCTGTGTCAAGCCTACCCCTCCTTCCTTTTCTATCTTTTTCTTCCCCCCTCTCTCACTCTTTAGATGGAATTATTAATATTTATGTTTCTGTCTCTACTTCTCCCTTTATCTCTTTCTTCTCTTTCTGTCTACAACCTGTCTTCCTGCCTATCAGATGCTGTCTACATTTTCTCCTCCCTGCTTTATTCCGTTCACCCCGTCTCTCTCTCTCTCTCTGCAGCTGTTATGTATTCATCTATTAGTGTTGATAATTCCATCCTCTCCCTGCAGCTGTACAGTCATCTATCAGTTTAATAATTCCACCCTTCCTTCCCTCCCTTTCGCTCGGTCTTTCACAGAGTGCCGGCGTGTGTGCGTCGGATGAGTTTCGCGTGCGTCGCGGCATCATCATCATTAATAACCAGGCCGCCTCCCTTGCGTAAGGTTAGCCAGGTCTAAATACCCTGCAGCGGGAGGAGAGGGTTTCTCTCCGGGGGTGGGGGCCGTCGGAGTTAGCCATCCATCAGCCTTCACGCAATGCACCATTCACTGCCATACTAGCCCCCGAGGGCTACCAATTATGGCATGGTATGGACATAAGGATTAACGCAGTGGTCCAAGTAGGAGTGTTGTTCTAGTGCACACTCGGGGATTAGTTTTGTAATCCCAGCACTGATAATTTATGGCCTTGAGGAAAAATATGGACCATTGCTTGCTCCGATATGGGGAGCCATGCATCAGCAATATGAGCAACGTGTTCTAGTTCTGTTGTCTATGTCCTATGTTCGTGAACAATGTTAACTTTGGGGGGATTATGCATTATTTTTTTTCCCATGTAAATGTTGCTTGCATAATGTTAGATACTAATTTACCACACCAGAGCAAACTGCCGTCTGTATGGGGCCGAGACCCACTTGCACAGACGCAAGAAATACTGTGGTTAAGTGACACACACACAGCTTTTTATTAGCCAATTTTGGCTAGATTGGGATCTTTGGGATAGCACTGCACTCTTAAATGCAGTTTAAGGAATCTACAGCACAGCGAGCCTTTGAAAAGCAGTGCAATATAAAAGTCCCATAAGCCGTGATGCAGTTATCATGTCGGGATTTTCAAGTGAACTTGATCGTTATCGTTTGAAGTGCTGCAGTATTTGCAATAGGCGCCCACTGAGAGCTGCTCTGCAAAGTCTGCGTTTAGCTTTGCTAATCTATATTCTTTTTATTTCTTTCTTTCTTTCTTTCTTTCCACAGTAACACATCCAGTCCTCTGAAAGATCCACTCAAATCCACCCAAGGGATGCGCAGAGTACACTAATGCAATTCTCGAAGAGAAAATAAATAAGGACGAAAATAACAAAAGGAAGATAGAACGCTAGGCTACAGTCAATGGGAAAAAAGAGAACCCATGGATGGTTGAACAGGAGCCTGCATTTAAAAGAACAAGACAAGAAAAGGGCCAGCATCCCTCTTTCTGAAGTCGCCTTATCAACACTCAAGGAAAAGGGGCAGGGTCATGACCCAGTTGCCATGCGCATCACCACGGTGACCGGCCTTCCCAGCCCCACTCCCCTCCTCCTATTGGCCCAGCTGCTTTTGTGGGTCCTCCCCTCAGGACGAGAGACGGCAGGGGCCGCCTTGACGACCTGCCCCTCCCCTTGCACCTGCTCCAATCAGGCGAGCAGGGTGATCTGCACAAGGCGGAGCCTGGATGAGATCCCCGAGAGCATATCGGTCAACACGCGATACCTCAACTTGCAGGAGAATTCGATACAGGTAAATATTGACTAGTCTACTTATCTTGGTGTGTGTGTGTCAACAGCTTTGTGGCTTAAATTGATGCTGTTATAAAGGGGCCAAACAGTGAGAGCAAGCAAATGGCGCTGTGAAAAAATAAGATTATTGTTTATTCACGCAAATCTTCGCTTTGCTCTTATAGTTGTTGACAAAAAAAGCTGCATATTAAAACTGCTCATTAAAAAAAAAAATAAAGCTATTAATCATGCTTCCCTCTTAGCGTTAAAAATTCTGATTCGTTTTGCTGTATCCTCGAGCCCCACTTGAAATGATTAAAAATCTAAAAATGTTTTAACACCTGAAGGCATCCGAGATTCTCTGGCAGCTTTTTCTCCCTCCCTTCGCAACGCGCCCAGAGCGTACAGCTTTGACAGACCGCCACCACCCCCCCCCCCCCCCCCCCCGAGTCCAACACCCCCACCCCTCCATTTAACACCCCGCCCAACCCCCACCCCACCCGACAACACTCTTCGTGTTCCATATACAGGGAGGACACTGTGGCGTCATGCCAGATGAACACCACCCAAGGAATAGAGCCGTGGCCACTTGAATTGCGCTGAACATGTAGTTCCTTGTGGCGCTTCGTATGTGTGAAATGTCTTTTGCTATTTAGGTCTTATATGGCCTGATCTCGTCTTCTCTCCCCTAAACGGCTCGTTTTAATTACTCCCGTGAGGGAACTGCGTTGAGACTGTCTTGTGTAGCATGTCTGTGGAAACTGCTTTAATCCCTCATGTTCTAGTTCTATCTTTTTTTAGGCCTTTTTGTGCTCTGTAAATATTTTTTTCTTCTTGCTCTCTCTGGTACTATATCAGCATTAGAGTAACATCACACACCTGCTTGGCTCCATTGCTTTACATAGAAACAAGTGTGCACACATTAGCTCACACTGCCATAACCAGTTCAAGAGCGAACGTTAACCTTGTCCTCCTCAATTACCTTCCAGCATCTGATGGAATACGCCTAGATTGCCTTGTGTCTGTGTTGTCTCATGCATAACAAGGTGGAAAAGCTAACAAACAAATCCCGTTTCTTATGCTCTCAGGTGATCAAATCGGACACGTTCAAGCACCTGAGGCATCTGGAGATCCTTCAGCTCTCTAAAAACCAGATTCGACAAATTGAGGTGGGCGCTTTCAATGGCCTCCCAAACCTCAACACACTGGAGCTGTTTGACAACCGCCTCACCCAGGTGCCATCAGGGGCCTTCGAGTACCTTAGCAAGCTACGTGAGCTCTGGCTTCGCAACAACCCCATTGAGACCCTCCCAGGCTATGTCTTCAACCGTGTGCCCTCACTCCGGCGCCTTGACCTGGGCGAACTCAAGAAGCTTGGCTTCATTTCTGATGCCGCATTTGTGGGCCTGGTCAACCTCCGCTACCTGAACCTGGGCATGTGTGGTCTGAAGGAGATTCCCAACCTGACACCACTGGTGAGACTGGAGGAATTGGAGCTGTCAGGCAATCGGCTGAAGACCATTCGCCCGGGGTCTTTCCAGGGTCTGGTGTCCCTTCGCAAGCTTTGGCTGATGCACTCGCAGATGTTGGTGATTGAACGCAACGCCTTCGATGATCTCAAGAACTTGGAGGAGCTGAACCTGTCACACAACTCACTGAACTCGCTTCCTCATGACCTGTTCACGCCGCTTCACCAGCTTGAGCGGGTGCACCTTAACCACAACCCCTGGTTCTGCAACTGTGATGTCCTGTGGCTCAGTTGGTGGCTGAAGGAGACAGTGCCAAACAACACAACCTGTTGTGCCCGCTGCCATGCTCCTCCAGGCCTGCGGGGACGCTACATTGGAGAGCTGGATCAGAGCCACTTCACCTGCTACGCACCTGTTATTGTTGAGCCACCCACTGACCTGAATGTGACGGAAGGCATGGCAGCCGAACTCAAGTGTCGCACCGGCACATCGATGACCTCAGTCAACTGGATCACCCCCAATGGCACGCTTATGACCCATGGCTCCTACAGGGTGCGCATCTCCGTTCTGCATGATGGCACGCTCAACTTCACCAACGTCACACTCCGTGACACGGGCCAGTACACTTGCATGGTGACCAACTCAGCTGGCAACACTACTGCAACAGCCGTGCTCAACGTCACCGCAGCTGATGTCAGTGTCAACTACACTTACTTCACCACTGTCACTGTGGAAACGGTCGACCCTAAGGAAGAAGATGGAACCCTGGCTTCGCCGATCTCCCCAGTCCACCGTGGCTTCAATGAGACTATCATCCGAATTCCAGGGCCCACTCCATTCGGCGTGTCTGACATAATGCCCACCACAGCCTCCTCACTCTCAGGTGCATGGTCTTCGTCATCACCCCATTCCACCAGACCAACCTTCACCGTACCAATCACGATGGACCCTAGTTACAAGGGTCTTGATGATGTGATGAAAACCACCAAGATTATTATTGGCTGCTTTGTGGCCATAACCTTCATGGCAGCCGTGATGCTTGTGGTGTTCTACAAGCTGAGGAAGCAGCACCAGCTGCACAAACACCACGGCCCTGCCCGTGCCATCGAGATCATCAACGTGGAGGATGAATTGGGACCCGGGGCCAGTGTCAGAGGCAGTGGCATCTCCGGAGGTTCCACTGTGACCCAGAGTGGAGGGAGCAGCGGAGGCAGCCAGAGCCTGAGGCTGCACCACCCGGAGATAGTCAACCTTCCCAACCTGGCCCGAGCAGAGCATCTCAACCAGTACTACAAGGCTCACCACTTCAACAACAACATGATGGGCCTGGGGCTCGGAGGAGGCTCTGGAATTGGCCTCAACAACAACAACAACCCCTTGCCCTGTTCACAGTCCACCACCCCCATCTCCTGCACCCAGGTCCCTGTATCTGTGGGTGGTGGCACGTCCATGCCAATTTCTCTGCCCTCCCCGGTTCCTCTGCCCCAACTGGGCATCCATGGTTCACTTAAGGGCCTCATTGGGAAAGGGCAGAACCCTCAGATTGAGCCTCTGCTCTTCAAGAGTGGCTCCAAGGAGAACGTCCAAGAGACTCAGATCTAAGAGTGAGAGCGAGCGAGAGAAAGAGGGAGAGGGAGAAGGAGAGAGTTACGAGATTGAAGAAAAAAATTGCAGGTAGTGTTTGATGGATTCAGGTTGTGCACTTGACCCCTGTGGGCAGATTTGAGAAATCTTTGCGGTGGATGACCCCATCATGGTGTGAATTGTTATGTACAGTATGTGGTGGAGAGACGCTGGTAAGACACACCATAAGCCGCCGTGGTGAACAGCCATAAAGCCTGCGTTCACTGAGGAAGGGAGCGAAGTGCCAGTGCAAACACACCGCTGGTGAAACATGCAGCATTGACCAGCACTTTTCAAAATGTACACAAGATCAGATTGAGCGTAAACGTGCCAAATCTGCACCAACCTGTGCCAAAGTAGAGCCATTATGCCGCAATGTACATCAGCATACCCGGAACAAACCAGAATAACCAGAAAAAACGTGGATGTATCTCTGGATGTATCCAATTATGCTCATGCTCCATGCTCGGAGATACTTTAAAAAGACAAGAAATTCTCGACTGTAAGAATTCCTCCTGTACGCACAGTGGTGCAGAAGCATAAGAGTACGTATTTACAACCGAGTCACTTGGAACCAGACATATCAGAGTTTATACAGGAGCTTGCGGCATAATAGAGTTCATAATGTCTCAGATCAGCTTGCAGCCGTCCGCAGGGCTGATCTACCTGGCCAGAGAGGAACTGAGACAGGTGCAGAGCAGGATATCGGAAAAGGGGGAATAGTGGATACGGCTCAATCGGCTACGCTCCTCCTCTTGTAGGTTCCTTAACGGGTGGACTAGAAGGGACCTGTTTTCAAATCAAGGAACACAATAAATGGCAAAAACAAACAGTGGAATATATATGAATATATAAAATAATAATAAACAGCAAAAAAAAAAAAAGAAAATTCACAATATATAAATATATTTTCATTCAAAAGAAATAAATTATGGAAAGCCACGGTGTTTTGAAGATTATAGGAAATGCTGTTGTAGCGTTTATCCCTATGATAAACTCTGGCTTTAAGACGAAAAAAGAAAGGGAAACATACGACTCTTCTCTATTCCCCGTGGAACTGTGGGCCAACATCAGAAAGGGGAATAATAAACTCTGTGTTTTAATTCAAGTTTGGCTTAGATATTTTTTGCAAGTGACAAGCATTCCCTTTCCTGTCACATTTACATAATCAGGGTTATCGGTGCGTAATATTTGACATTCCCCCATTTATTGCAGTTAAATGTAATTAGCATAAAATGCCTTGCAACAACACCCAATAATAATAATAATAAATGGTCAAACCATAAAAACTTGCAGTTATAATAAGAAAGCATTTTATACTTTATGATGATGTTGATGATGATCTATTATTATTATTATTGTTGTTGTTGAAATGCACACCGAGGGGGAGTATGTCATGTATATGTTCTATAATATATATTTCTATATTATAGGCATTTCTATATATTTCTGTTTTATGTCCACTTGAAAGTGCTGTTTGTATTCCATTGTGTGAGAGGTGGTTGTCTTCTCCGCCAGTGGCCATAGACGCCATGCAACCCCAACCCCCAAAACAAAATGTCCACCCCTGTCTGCAACTGAACGTCGGCTGGAATGGCGTTAACAGCCCTGAAACCACCTCGCCCACCCCAAAAGAACGGGGTGGGAGAATGTCTCTCCGCCCTTCTACCCATCTCTGTTTTGTGGAAGAAACTTGGCCAGCCAGGACCCCAGTGTTGCTTTATTTTCCATAAATGTCTGCAGCGGATGTTCCGGAAAACAGCACACGGTGGATTATATAGCGACTCAGACTCCGAGTTTGTGCTCAAAGCGCTGAAGGAACTTGACAGAGTGGAGATACTCTACCGAGTGCAATGGAGGGGCTCTCCAAGCTTTTCACAGGTAAGGAACTCTCAGTGGGAGGCAAACAAGAGAATCTAGATTGAAATACTGTTTGTCAAGTCTTTTTTATGAAAAAAAAAGGACAAATAAATAAAGAATATAGAAACTTATAGAGCTCTTTTAAAAATGGAAAAAATATGAATAAGTGTCTTTCATTTTTGCTTTTCTCTAGTTTATTATTTTTTTTCTTTTTTTAAAATCAAGTGTTACCTTAATTGTAATATTGTTATTGTTATTATAATTAGCTAATATTACACTCGTTATTATCATGACAAATGTTCTGTTAGAAAAAAATCACTTCGAAAAATTAAAACATGGCACACAAAATGGCGGTTGAAGTGTGTGAAGCCTGCTGCCGTTTGGACTGTGTTTTTTGGGGTCGAGACGGTTGGTGGTCGGGGTCGCTCCTCTCGGTCCTCGCCCTCCTGGCGCTTCGTAGAATGTCGGCAATTAGCAGTGCCGGGAAGTGCGACTGCGCCACGTCAACACCCCTGTCGCCTTCGGAATGGCCGCACCAAACGGCGCCGGAGATGCTGGGGTGCATCCTCGCGGTTCCTGACGCCGGGCCCCCGGCCCACTCCCCCTCACACACACCTCCTCACAGCGAATCAGCTGTGCGCCCTGAACGCACACGCGCACACTCCGTCCGTATGCGATAGGAGCTAACGGGCCGACTCGGCGTCCCCGCAGGTTCCTGCCGTGTGGTTTCCCTGGCAACTGTTGCTGCTGCGACAGTGCCTCATCACGGCACTCAGGTTTTCTGATGCAAATCGGAAAGCGGAGCCGGTGAAGAACGGCTCCTGCGATGCCGTGCGGCATACCTGTGGCCCCCGGTTCACTCTTACCCCTCAGTGTGCTTGTGCATGATTCATATTCATGTCACATATTCACACACACACACACACCAGCCAAAGCTACGCCTGTGATCAGGTCTCCACCATTGATCTGAAAACATGAATATGCATGGCGCCTCCAGTCATTTAAATATTCTTTTTCCTAACGGTGTCGATTTACATATCCCCATATGTTTCCGGATTAATTGGTGTGTACAGTACATGTTTGTGTGTGTGTGTCGATTTAGTCGTTTCTGCGACCCGCGAAGGGTTAAAAGCTCATAAATAAGTGAGCAAGGCTCCAGCTGCAGTGATTGTTTATGAGGAAGGTGAGATTATAGGCGGCTGAACGCGCTCGGCCCCCCAACACTGCAGCGACTGAGTCCCCGGCGGGGAAACACCCCACCAGACGTGCAGACTCCGCCCCAAAACGTCGCTGTAGGTGTGCGTTTCGCAACCTGCAGGCCCACAAACGTCAATCTGCGTTTGCATTTCCAACGCCTTCGTTCCCTCTTATCGCACGGAGAATTTGTGGGCCCGTAACTGTCATCGCATGTTTGTTCTTCCTCTGTTTCGCTCCCCTCTTTCATCTCCTCATGTGTGCACGCCAACGTTTATGTGTGTGTTGGTGCTGGGGGTAGGAGCAGGGGGGGGGGCACTGAGACATCCATTTTAAATCCCCATTTGAAATCAGTTCAGACCATTTCCCACCGCTCCGGGCTGCCGGATGATCCTCTCACTGATGTCCTTACCCTGAGTTTCGTTATAAAAAAAAATATATATATATAAAAACTGGGATTTGGTTGGCACTGCGGGGTTTTCTTAATACCCTGCCAAAGCGGCAACTTGCTGCTTCTCACTTCGAGATTCCCTCGCATGCCGGGAAGGCCCGCCCGATCCGGGCCCCGATGAAGAGCCGCTTTCCTTTTGTCTCTCCCTGGCAATCCCGGCAGGCCTCAGTGGATCAGAGGACCCGTCACGCGTCCTATCTGCTGCGGAGACGCCGCGTTTAGTTGTGTACGCCATTCTGAAATGAATTAATTGAAATCATTAGTATTCCAGATGCTCTGCTTTTAAAGCTAGCGGCGTCGTGTTAGTTTAGCAGGCTAACGCCCGACTCAAATTCCCAAGACAGCCGCGTCAACGGGGTCTCAAACCCCAAGCAGAAATCTTCTGGTTCCTTCTGTTCTTTGAATTGTCAACTGCCTCCTTTTCTCATCCAGTCCCACAAAGGAATGAGAATCAAACATTTTGGCAAACGCTGCGCTTACAGACAGGGCCAAATTCTCCACACCTCAGTATGTCTGAGTCAGTCAGTGTGTTTGTAAGATTTTCCTCTTGGATCAGATTCCTTTCACACAAATCTCAGGAGAATTTGTTGGTCTGCTTATTGGTCAGATGTGTTGCCACAGGGAAGTAGATCTTCTGCTGTGGACTTCTACAAGTTTGTGAGAAATTGCGTCTACACAGTCATCAGACTACATGTCTATGAGGCACTGCACCTCCTCACAACTCCAAGTTTGTCCGTAATATCATCTTTACATGATGTTAAGTGTACGAACGAAACAAGCACACTGAAATTTACCCATAATTCACTGTTCTCAAATCATGTGATTCGAGATCAGCTTTTCAGAGTCAAGTGTGGGGGGTGTCAACTGTAGGGCCTATCAAAGCCCATTGAGACATGCTGTATGTGATTTTGGGCTATATAAGAAATAAATTTTGTTTTTGTTGTTGCTTTTTTGTGGGTTGTGGGTGATGCAGTTGCTTTGATGCGCACCCAAGTCTGATTACGGTCTTCACACTGAACGAAATGTGTCCTCTGCTTTTAACCATCACCCTTGGTGAGCAGTGGGCGGCCATGACAGGCATGTGGGGACGGTGCTTTGCTCAGTGGCTCCTCAGTGGCACCTTGGCAAATCCGGATTCGAACCATCAACTTTCTGATTACGGGGCCGCTTCTTTAACTGCTAGGCCACCACTGTCCAAGGAGCCTGAGTTTGAATCAAATGGACTAAAGCCTGTAGGTGTGAAATTCAAACATTATGAGGCGCTGAAAAAAAAAAGTGAACATTGGAGAAACTTTTAAAGTGTAATGAATCTGTCACACCTAATATTTTAGAATTGACATAATGTTAATAGACCAATTGAACATGATTTCTGCACATTAATTATGCTATTGCTAAACTATTAGGCAGGACAGATTAGTTTAGCCCGTGTTAACTTTTTATAGTGTCACTGAACTAGCGAATGTGTCATTGGCGAACATTCCCGATGCACTACATTTTATAGCGATATTGTGTATGCTTTATGTATTGTGGGCCATTTTTGATGATGTGGGGGTCCTACAGGCTCTCTGTAATTTTGATAGTCATCCACAACTTTTTTTTTTCGGTTCTGCTCCTCACCCTGGGATGTAAAAATAGCTGTGGAACAGCAGTGGGGCACGATGCATTATTGATATATGCGGTCAGTGATGCATGTGATAGTGGGACAGGACTAATTTTATTCCCGTCCTGTTCTGGAGGACTTTTTTTTTTTAACCAAGCTCAGACAGCGGAAACCGCTGTTGATTTTGTTCTTGGGAACCACAATTCTTGATTAATTCCCATCAAATTTGCATCGTGTCTCAAAGATACTCCTAGAATGTGCTTCTTCCAAATCCAGGGCTTGGTTTCAGTCCTCCCGGAACTAGGTTAATGATGCCATTTAAGCCTTCATAACATTTGTAGAACACTTTTGTAATTATATTAAGTGTTATTGGGTTAGATTAGATTCACCTTTATTATCGCTGTAGAAGTGTAGCGAAGTGCAGTTTTACACCTTAGCAGAAGTGCAAAAAGTCCAATAAAGTGCAGATAATGATATGTCCAGGAGGTAATATATGCACTATTAGAATTTATACAATTCATATAGGGGTTAGAGGTTATAAGGCTATATTAACTAGAAATATGCACAGATGATTAGTGTGCCCAGACAAAGCATTAATTAAATCAGATATGATTAAAGATTAGAGGGAAGAATGTTACATACGGGTCAAGACAGTTGACTCCTGTATGTTATTGTCATCATCATCATCATCATCATCTTCAGACCTAGAAATTGTGAGAATGGGTTTGATGGCCGCAGGTCACAGTGAAGTAGGCAGAGAGAAAACATTCACAGCATGTGTGTGTGATCAGGTGGCTGGCTTGCGTCATAGGTGTGAAGCCATACAAAAGGCCAGAGCATTTTGTCACACACTGATTAGCCTCGAAGACCCAGACACACAGACACACGTGCGTCACTTCACTGCTGTGTATTTATGCCGCAGTTTGGAAATCTAACGTGATTAGCCGGGCCTGCGTGCTGCCGGGTGTTTTACTGCCTGTTAATCCGAAGGAGGGAAAAAATAGTTAACGGCCTATCAAGGTGTAAACAGAGGATTTACACACCCGCGCTGACGCCGACAGATGCTGCCTCTTATTGCCACGGTGTGTATTAATATCCCCCTGTATTCAATTCCCCCTCTTTAGCCGAGAACGGATCTGCGGTTCTCCGACAGTTCTTGCGGATCGCCGCTGTTTGATGGGGTCCGGCCACCTCGGTTGTCACGGTGCTGATGTGCCAGGGTGGTACGCTGGCACGTGGCGTTCGGGACGAGCACCCATGAGTCACCCCTCGCTGTCCCGGACTGGCAGTTGTTTGAGGTCAGGCTGCGCGTGGAGGAATCTATTCTGGGGGAAGACGTGCCGGAAGAAACATGAAAATATTATCTTGTTTTCATACCCCAGAAAAGTAAAAAAAAAAAAAAAAAATCCAAAATCAACACAACAGAAGCAACAACACACAAATTGCCAACTTAGTCATAATGAATCAGTGACGCCAGAATGCATTTGCGTTAATCTGCCGCATTTCCTGGAAAGGTTTCATTGAACGTCGTTGCCCTCCGCTGATGTGAAATTCTGTAACGTTAAATTTAAAAGAGATGGTTTATTGAGCACAATACAGAAATAAACACATTTTGTGATGGAGAGCTTCAAACGTCAAGTCCTAAAGGTCATCAAAGTAAATTAATTAGTGTTTCGTCAAAGGGTGGAGCTTCTGGGGAACACCAGTGATGACTAGGGGTGTTGAAATTTATCGTACAATCGATGCAGAACACAATCGATTTTATCATAATGACGTTGCTTGGTGATTTTCTGGCGCCGGCATAAAAACTCTGGTTAAAAAGTAGGTCCGCTAGTTTCTTTGGCACCCGGTGACCTTGTTCTCGGTCATTTTTGAACTTTGAACGTTGACCGCGCAATGACGCATTTTCGTGCAACCAATAGAATCTAAGTGGGCGAGTTTGCTTTATGCCACTTCGAAACGCAGGAAGCAGGAATTTAGAAAAGACTGATCTTTCTCTGGGTGTCCCGAGATCTACAACGCAACATTAACGTCTCACCGAAAAACACGCAAAACCAGGC
This sequence comes from Denticeps clupeoides, assembly GCF_900700375.1. NCBI lineage: Eukaryota > Metazoa > Chordata > Actinopteri > Clupeiformes > Denticipitidae > Denticeps > Denticeps clupeoides. The sequence continues at coordinate 3,627,251 of NC_041713.1, read as the reverse complement.
ATTTTTCTGGGGAGTGCGGACTGAACACAGACCATTTTTCTGCTCATTGTAGCAAACCCTAGCATCCACACAGGGGTACGAGACCTTAACTGTTGTATTTGATAATGTAGACAATTTCGTAATGCATCGATATTGAGACATTTGTCATCGTAATCGATATGGAATCGTGACAGTGTTCAATTCAACGTTTCACTGGCTGAACCGTAACTACTGAAGCAGGTAACAAACCTATAACTCCACAGCAACAAATTGAACAGTCAACCGTAGGGAAACAGGCGCTCTGGTCTCCTAACCATACCTGTCTCATACCGGCCATTATGTTTTCGTGCCCAGCTTGGTTGAGTTATAGCTGTGGTTATGTACAGCGTGGGACAGGAATCGATCGAGGTATCAATGTCCGACTGCACTACATGATTTTGTTTTGCACTTATTCTGGTGAATAGACGAGAAGAAAACAATAAGTAAACAGTAAAGCTCTGTAAATCAGCAAATCTGTCCAAATATAGACAGGTTTGGCTTTCAGTCTCTGTGCAGTTCAGAGAAAGTGACTTCTTCTGTCAATTCCTGCCAAAGACAGGGAATTGCAGAACATGCGCTAGAATGTCCATAGGCCAATTTGGCTCCATCACTGTGAGCTCTCTGACATGGTGCAACCTGTGGGTCCCTCATACATCAGTGTCACCCAGCTCTCCCAACCAACCTGAAACTTGACAGCAACAACAAATTGCCCATCTCAGTGCAGTTGGCTTCCCAGTGCCGATCTTCCTAAATCCCAGGCGATCACAGATCCCATTGTTGGCCTCAGATCAGGTACCTGAGAAACTGTTCCCTTCTCTCTGGAGTTTCTCGCCAATTCATAATTAGCCAACAAATCGTTGCAGATTATTAATAGGGGCAGTGGTGGCCTAGCGGTTATGGAAGGGGCCACGTAATCAGAAGGTTGCCGGGTCGAATCCCGATCCGCCAAGGTGCCACTGAGCAAAGCACCGTCCCCACACACTGCTCCCCGGGCGCCTGTCATGGCCGCCCACTGATGGGTTAAATGCAGAGGACAAATTTCACTGTGTGCACCGTGTGCTGTGCTGCTGTGTATCACATGTGCCAATCACTTCACTTTCTTTCTATTTTGTTCGGTGCTAACGTAGTCAATGCGATCTCACTTCAACACAGATCATTCCAGGAGCACTCTTGTCTGCTCCCATTTGGAACTTTCTGGAACACTTACATGTACTGTTGTGACGGGTCGTGTTCCACACTGCAGCGTCAGATCACTGGACGCACTGCAGGAGAGCGGTGCATGATACGGCAGTGCCGTTTACTCGACACATTTCTTAAACGTCCTGTCTGTCGGGGTCGGGCGCCTGGCGGAACGACGCGTCTGTGGGGACCAACGCTCCGCGGCGCGCGACGTTGTGCAACAGTGGGAGAAGCTGCCGGAAGAGCCGGGCTCTATTAAATATTGTGCTGAGCCAGCGGTCATGTTTCCCCTCACCAGAGCACCGGGGACCCTCCCCTCTCTCTCGGCGCGGCTCTTTTCCCCCCTCATCCCTGCCGCCCATCCTGTCCCTGCGCCGTTCCGGGACACTTCTGATGTGGACGTTGGGGACGGTGAGGTGAGACCACCGCGGCCTCAGCTGGCCAGTTAGCTCAGAGCGACTCTCCGGCCCGGGAGTCGAGGACTCGGTGGAGTCTGAGGAGGAGGAGAGGGAGGCCGTACGTTGACCCAGATACGATGGAACACACACACACACACACTAAACCTGGAAACGGAGATGTATAAGGTCCTATTGAAGCCGATGACTTCATCCCTCGGCTCTTCCGTATTTATTCCCTTTCTGTGGGAAGACATCATGAGAAACACAGATTGTGAAAAACAAACCAAAACAAAGGTTTCGTTTCGTTTGCTGCTGCTGTTAAATCTGTTGATCAGAGCTCTTTGTCATGCAGATGGTTTATTATGGAGTCACCACTTCGCAACAGAGTAGAGAACGAGGCGCAGCAGCACAGGGAAGGAGGACGAGAGAGAGAGAGAGAGAAAGTGAGCGAGCAGGCTGGCTGTCAGAGGACACTCGGAGATGTCCTGTCACTTTACATCCCGTCTCGCTGAGAATGTATGTGTGTGTAGTAACGTTGCTTTCGTGTGCGCGTTGCGTTGGTGTTATGTGTTTGAGTGTGTGCTCTGTGTGGGTGTGTGTGAATATTCATCCTGTGTGTAATGCGTATTTATGCATGACTGTGTCATGTGTGAATATGCATGCGTGGTTGTTATGGCATTGCATGTGTGTGTGTGTGTGTGGTATTAGTGTGTGACGCTGACATGTGTACCTGTTTTGTGTGCTGCGCATGTGTGTGTGTGTGTGTGTGTGTGTGTGTGTCAATGTTTGCTGGATGATGGCTTTGCCGTTGACCGGCAGGAGTGACAAGAACACGGCTGACTTCCCAAAACACACATACACACCCCAAAACACTCCGCCCACTCCACGCCCCTCCCTCACACTCAGAAATGTATGTAAGGCTCAGGACCCACGCCTGTCACAGCGCCATTCATTAGCCTGACTCACCTACACACACACACACACACACACACAATGCCTCCTCCGCTGTACCTTTTTACCTTCCTCAAAGGCCCTTACCACTTTTATTCATTTATTCGTCCTGACGTGACTCGTTTCCACACTCGCCGTGATCTCGCCCCTGTTTCATTTCTGATTGGACAAAAACAACGTGTAAAAGTGAGAAAGAAAAAAAAACACAATACAAACAGCACATGAGAGATTCACACCCCGGCGTTCAATAAAACATGGCAGCCATCTGTTCCACTGGTTCACTGAGGATCTTCTGAAAAATTCAAATGGATGGAATAGGGGGAGTTTAATTCTGACTGTTTTAACCATGGGAGCGTGTGTGTGTGTGTGTGTGTGTGTACTCATGCTGATGAGGAGGGCAGATTTGTTCTGTCTAAAAGGTTCTGTGTGTGCCAATTTTTCTCCCCGACCGTCATTCGATCTCTGTTCATGTGCCATACTGAGGAATTTATGGAATACATTTTTTTCCACAAAAAATGAAACAGACCTGAAATGTGGGTGTTATTCTGGATGCATTTAAAAGCCATGGCTGGATGATCCTGACAGAGTGTGTCAAGTGTGTGTGCGTGTGTGTGTTTGCACTCAGAATGTGGGTGCATGGATAAATGGATGTATTTGTGTGGGTTTGATTCAGTGGGAAAATTTCAAGTAAATGTGTCTTTCTATGTGTATGTGTGTGTGCAGGCCGTGAAGTAGGTGTTAAAATATCTCTGTGTTGCGAAAACTTGTGCTGTGTAAGTTTGTGCACTACTGCGCTTTAACGTTTTATTTTTTCTTTTGTTCACTAATTGATTTCTGTGCATTTATTTTCAGACACCAATACATCTATGTGTGTGTGTTTGTTAGTGTGTTCACATTCAAATTTCTTAACAAAATAGGAAATTATTCATTTTCAGTAAAGCCATTGGTCACATATGACATTTTTTTTTATTTTTACAGACCAATATCAACATGAAAAATAATAACATGTTAACAGATGTTAAATTTAAATTTAGAATAGGCTAGAATAGGCAATTAAACTGTTTCTGTTTTATTACTCAGCAATTACATAGATACTATGGTCCAATCCAGGCAAGGACAAGCAGTCATGTTTGGAACAAAATACCAGGAAGCAGTTCATTTAGTCACTAAATATTTTTCGATTTTTTTCCAACATGAAAAATGCAATGCAGAATTTTAAGGCCAAAAAAATAATTAGTGGATCCTGAGCTAAATTATTCACAATTTTCAAAGTCTTGTTTTCCTTATATTTTTTACTATTTTATTTTTCAAGAAATGTTTCTGTGAACGGTATTCAATTGCACAACGTGCAATCGTGTAAAAAAGTTTCAAAAAGCATCCTAGTTTCTGCTGCCAGGGGACACGTGCAGCCATTACTGCAGCGCCTCACCAGTGTACACCAGTCCACTGACCAGTGGGTCTGACCATCAACTTTCCATCAACACTGGACAAAGCGCCAGTCTGTTGCTGTAACTCCCATTTAGTTGTGTGTGTGTGTGGCAGTGTGTCAGTGTGCTAGAGTGACTGTGAACCATCATCAGGGTGGATAGATTCTCCCTGATGGCTAATTTGGGTCTGTGTGTGTGTGTGTTTGTGTGTTGATGGTCACTGCGCCTACTGCCATTGTGGCTGTTTCCCAGTGCTGCAGGCTTGGAGTAACAATCATTGTCCAACCCAAGGGTGTGTGTGTGTGTGTGTGTGTGTGTGTGTGCATTTTTGTCATCCTTAGCAAAGCAGAAACTGTCATTAGCTAAAGTCATACAAAAAAATATAAAACAGCTTATCTCATTCATCTCAAGACGTCACATTATTCTGGAATAAAAGTTTTAATTTGAACCCATGGACTCTTCACACTCACTGTCTGAGCGAGACTGAGTCAGTGAGTTTACTGGGCTGCATCCTGTTCACCATTCTACATACACATTACACCCTACTCCCTGCTCGCTGTTCACCGATTGGCTTCTGGGCACTCTGTGAAGCGCGGTGACTAATTCTTCGACTTTCGTCAAAGTGACGAACCACCGTGCAGCCCGAATGCCCTCCAGTTCTTTACAGAGTACAGGCATCTTGTCTGTTTTTACTGGTGGGGAAACAGTAATGCTGGGTCTTGGGCCTTCTGGGCTTCTTTCTTGCTTGTTTTTTTGCAAGTATTTCTGTGTGTGACTGAATTTTGTGTTTTATGTGTTTTATGCTTTTTTCATGTTTTTTTTTCCACATCTGCACAATTCCTAAAAATATTTGGGTTGAGAACATGCTGGTGTTAGAATATGCTAACACTAGAACTCACACATATCAGTCGTATGATATGAACTGGCAGATGTTATTTAAGTAATGTGATTCATATTTACTGTGTGTTTCAAAGCTTTACAATGTTGTGAGCATTTGTTGTTTTTTTTTTGGCATTTTTTGCATTGTTTCAAATTTGAGTACAATGCTGATATGCAGTGATTTGATTGGCCTGTGTCCTGACTGGAGAAACAGAAGATGCTGAAAAGATGTTGGTTCAAAATATTCACTCATCGATTGCCCGGTGGTGATTGATCTTGTATTGCCCATCTATTCACCATGAGAAAATTGACCATGTTGAGCCAACACTGCACTTGGCCACAGGTGAGTGATCATTCATCTAATGCAAAAATGTGGTTTTGTGCTGCACACTGAAACAACATTGACTCAGTGACGCAGGCCTAATTGGGTTAACGGAGCAAAACTCATTGGACCAGCTTTGATCAGATATCAGCTACGGCGTGAACAAAAACACACACAGTGGGGACCGTTTAGCGCCACTAATTAATCAAAGGAAGCAACGGCTCATCTGGTCCGCCAGGAAGAAAAACTGAAGGGATGTCATGAAATATCCATCTGTCACATATTGACTCGATGTTATTCGTGAATGTAATTTTGATGTATTTTATTGTAGTCTGTAGTCTGTAAATAGGCCTTCTGAACTAAATGATCCTACTCATGTGACAAGTCATTTTAAACTTTAGACATCATCTGGCTCGGTCCAGTGTTGACATAAAATAACCCTTTGCAACTTGGGGTACAATTTTCAATATGGCACTAAGCACAGCACTAGGCGTGGGGCTACCTCAGTACCTCAGGGTCATAGGCATTCTCGAGATTTACATAAATAGCAGAAACAAGAAAGGGCATCTTGAATAAGATGAACTAAGAACACACTGTGTTGGTGTGTAATTATTTCTGTCAACCAGATTTTTCATGCTGCTTTATGAACACACCTAAAAATGGGAGGAGCCTGATGACTGACAGTTCTCAGTTACTTCCTCATTCTGGATGATTTGAACCTGCGCAAACATCATTATAGATTTAGATTTATTTGTGCCTTGGACCTTACACCAGCTTGCAAGCTCCACATTTAACGCATATTGCTGTACTTAGCGTCAGTATGGAAGTAATGGCCTTGGAGTCACGATCCATATTTGTGTCTTTTAACCCAATAATTACCTTCATTGTTGCTCTATTATTATGAAATGTGTCCTCTGCTTTTACCCATCACCCTTGGTGAGCAGTGGGCAGCCATGACAGGCATCCGGGGAGCAGCGTGTGGGGACGGTGCCTTGACCAAGGGTACCTCAGTTGTACCTTGGCGGTTTGGTATTCAAAACGGCAACCTTCCGATTACGGGTCCGCTTCCAAACCTGCTTGGCCACCACTGCCCCTTATTATTTACTTGCTTTCTGACTGCCTGCCTTGACTGTGTCCCAACCCGAATCACAAGGTGAGTACAGGACCTGGGCGTGCTTAGTCGATGCAAATTTATTTGTTGGCCATTGTTAATTCCATAAATGGCCAATCCCATGTGTAACATCAATAGCAAATCGACAGAGGATCTTTTAGTCAGATTCCTAATCAATTTTCCTAATCAATTTTCTTCAGCCCCATCCAAAAACCATTCTTATTGAAGCCCTGATATCAGCATTGACTATCACCTTCCCAGTGAATAACTTGCCATACATCAATCCGTTCTGGTTCAGTGTCGATGTCGCAGCGGCGTCATAAATCAATCCCTTTGACCGTAATCACTTTAGAATCAATTCCACTCTGCTGTCTGGGGAGTCGATGGCTACGTGGAATGCAGTTGGCTTAATTTAAAAGGCTGCATACAAGCTCCGTCAAGCCCCTCCCCCGCCTGGAAGATGACCGCCGGTGTAAGACGAGCCCTGCCAGCGTGGGGAAAACGAGCAGCGAGTGAGGAACAGGTCTGCAATGGATGCGCACCACCGTGGGCACATGCCCTTCAGGGTGCTGATGCAAGCCAGCACTTACCCAGGGTGCCTTTCTGCGCTCTCTCCCGCGCTGAATACATTATGCAAACGGATAAACAATCCTCATTCGCACCTCGCCGGGAGCAGCCGCCGATGCAGAGCGGCAGCAGCGACAGCTGGATACGTGACCAGGATTAGCACCTCCTGGTTAGACTCGTCTTCTAGCCACGAGCCAGGGCCGCAAGTGAACCTGTGCTAAACACTAACCGCCCATCCATCTGTTGACCTTTAAACTGTTAAACTGTTCACAAACAAACACATACACTCTGGCAACGACGAGAGACTAACACGCTACCATGCCATAAACCAAGCAGTTGTGGCAAATTAGAATGCACTTACATTTACAGCATTTACCAGACGCCCTTATCCAGAGCGACTTACAATCAGTAGTTACAGGGACAGTCCCCCCCCTGGAGACACTCAGGGTTAAGTGTCCTGCTCAGGGACACGATGGTAGTAAGTGGGGTTTGAACCTGGGTCTTCTGGTTCACAGGTGAGTGTGTTACCACACTAGGCTACTACCACCCACTTAATTCTACAACGATGTCCCCTTGATGTTTCCATTTCATAGATTGTGGGATGTGGTGTGATGAATAAATAAGACTTCACGAAAGCAACACAACTGGAGAATCTGGAGAGACTTCACGGGGGCTCCGATCCCAATCGGCTCTGTTCTCCTTCGTTGTCCTTGGCTGGTGGAACAACTTGCCCGGCTCCATTCGAATAGCTGAGACCACCACCACCTTTAAGAAGCAGTTAAAAATTCACTTGTTTAAAAAGTATTTCAGACGAGTCCAACACACACACACACACACACACTAAATAAATAAATAAATAATCATCTAACACCTTAACAGTTCCCCTGCACGTTCTATTCATGACAAGTTGGGCCTTATCGGGGCTCTCAGTTTTGTAACTCACAATCTATAGAAACCGAATGAGAATTGCTGGTGTCTCCCTCTTGTAAGTCGCTTTGGATAAAAGCGTCTGCATTTACATTTACATTTACAGCGTTTACCAGACGCCCTTATCCAGAGCGACTTACAATCTGTAGTTACAGGGACAGTCCCCCTGGAGCAACTTAGGGTTAAGTGTCTTGCTCAGGGACACAATGGAAGTAAGTGGGATTCGAACCCGGGTCTTCTGGTTCACAGGCGAGTGTGTTACCCACTGGGCTACTACCACCCAGGCCTCTGCGTCTGCAGAGTAAAGTAAAGTAAAGAATCACTGACAAAGAAAGTCCACCAGAAAACAGAAAAGCTCTTTTACTTCCCCTCCATCATCTCTCACCACTTCCAAAAAGGTCACATCATGCGCTTGGCCGGAGTCATTTTCTCGCCGTTTTGCAGCCTGTCACATGTCACTCTTGTTTCTCTTCATCTGCCCCTCCGGTCCACCCTTTGTCCTTCCCGCTTGGTCTGGCCTGGACTCTGGACGTGGAGGTGAGGTCTCTCTCCTGTCTGGAGGTCATGGTCAGGTTCAGCCTCTTAACGCTGGGCGCGCTTGATGAACTGCTTAGCCCTCTAATCTCTCTCTCGCTGCTCGTCTCTGGTCCTCCACCCGCTTTGCTGTATTCCACTCATCTGTCTCCTCTCCCCCGTCTCCTTTCGCCTTCCTTTGTTTGTCCTGCAGAAGGACGTTTGTTTTCCTGTGGGGATGAGAGAAATCGACGTGGAGAGATGAGTTATTGATTCGGAGGCGCGGGGAGGGGGCGAGAATGACGGGCCGACGCACTCTGCCTGATGGCCACGCTTTCGCGCGTTCATACTGTACACGGCTCACGCACCGGCACGCGGCCGCGCGAAGACGCGTGTCCGTGTAAGCTAATGACGGACGCGGGTACGGCCTGGGCACATGGCCTCTCGGGCTTCTTGCATGGCCGCTGGTGGTGATGCATTCATGCTTTGCCGAAATAGAAAGGTTGTAATACAAATATTGGGCAGCCTGGCCGGCTCAGGACATGCTGGCACAGCACTGGCCAGCCACTGTTACCATGTCTGTCCATAAGAAGTGACCAAGCAATTGTTTTCCCATGAATTAACTCAGCAATTGACAAGTAGTTGTATGAAAAATGTGAAGTGATTGACACTTGTGATGCACACGGTGAAATTTGTCCTCTGCATTTGACCCATCCCCCTTGGTGAGCAGTGGGCAGCCATGACAGGCGCCCGGGGAGCAGTGTGTGGGGACGGTGCTTTGCTCAGCGACACCTCAGTGGCACCTTGGCGGATCGGGATTCGAACCGGCAACCTTCTGATTACGGGGCCGCTTCCTTAACCGCTAGGCCACCACTGGCCCAAAAAAGCCTTAATTCACCAAAATGAAGGGGATATCCAGGGTGGCAAACCTGCAAGCTAACCCCAGTACAGCAGTATTGAGTACATGCTTGCCTGTAGTTGCTCCAGTCCATCATAATCTGTCGTTTTTGGGTTCATGTTACTGGACATTTGATTCCCACAATGTCTGGCTACCCTCGAGTCAGGCTGGAAGTCAGGGCCTCTTGAAGCTGAAGCATGAAATTAGCTTCAGACAATTAATACTGGTAGATGATGATGATGCCACAGGGAGCTGTAGCTCAGTGGTGGAGCTCATGCTCTGCAGGTCCCCAATATTCAATCCCTTTACAGGGTGGTAGTAGCCTAGTGGGTAACACACTTGCCCATGAACCATAAGTGGGTTCAAAACCCACTTAATACCATTGTGTCCCAGAGCAAGACACTCCAGGGGGGGACTGTCCCTGTAACTACTGATTCTAAGTCGCTCTGGATAAGGGCGTCTGGTAAATGCTCTAAATGTAAATGATGCCAAATACATCTTGAAAAAAGGGGGTGTCCTCCACATTCAGGCCAATAATGAAGAAGCGGCCACTTCTTGGGTCCCGTCCACACGAGAACGTTTTTCTATTAGATGGTTTTTAGGTTTCGAAAAACACTGGCGACGCAGAGAATCTTAATTCCCGTGGAGTTCTCTCTAGTTCTAAACTGCCAGAACATGTCCTTCTTCTCCAACCTCGGCGGGAGGATTTCTTGCCACAGCCACTGCAGCAGAACCCTGAACGTGTTGTCCACGTGTCAGGTCGGGCTAATACGTCTGTGCTGTGCTCCGAAACTCATTGTTTTCTATGGCCCTTGTGCATGCTGCGCGGTCAAAGTTGAAAATTGTTGGAAGGTCAAAGTTCATGCCTATCTGTAATATCTTTTTGCACTGAGCGCATGCCACGTTAGGTCTGAAGGCGGCTTTACTCCATACAGCCGAGCTGGTTCGAGATGTTAATACGGTTTCGCGTTCCGCCTTCCCAGGGCGTCCTCCGGTGAGTTACGTGACACCGATACGCCAGCGTTTTCAGAAATGTTTTTTTTTTTACCCTTTTGGAGAATAAGGTTCTCGTGTGGTCATGTCCTCTCAACTCCAGACAATCTGCAGATCTGATAATCTGAAAAATCTGCTTTTCGGCTTTATGTGTTTATGTATAAGGTGGCCACTTGTACCGTTCGTCCACACGACCTCATTAAGACCCGTTATACTTCACCTGATCTGAACACCGTAACACTGCGGTAAACTGATGACATAAACTCGTGACATTATTTTAAATATGACATTTTGTTTGTCATTGTGAAACTTGTGTTGAGAACCTCGTCATGGCAGATTAGCTCAGTGCATTCCGTTTACATTTACGGCATTTACCAGACGCCCTTATCCAGAGCGACTTACAATCAGTAGTTACAGGGACAGTCCCCCCCTGGAGACATGCAGGGTTAAGTGTCTTGCTCAGGGACATGATGGTTGTAAGTAGGATTTGAACCTGGGTCTTCTGGTTCATAGGCTAATACCACCCTTGTAATGCATTTTATGTTTTGATGGGCGATTCAAGCGGCCAGTATACAGCGTGTAAAACCACACACATGCATACACGCTCACAGATTACGAAGGTTGAAGGAAAAGGCTCCGGCCGTGTTATACTCATGCATTCTGAGCTGCTCTGGACAAGCAGGCTTCCAGCTGGACGTCACCGATGGCGGGTGCTTGTGACACCTCTGGGATATGGGCAGAGGAAAAATATCCATCCAATTTGCCGGACTGTCAAGGAATACCGGTGGACGCAACAGGTCCCCCAGGGGTCCCCGGAGTGAATGTGCATGCAACAGGTGTGTGTAGTGCATCTCACACACACACACACACACACACACACACACACACACACACACACACCTGTAGGTAACCTGACTGTTTTTCCAAATGCAGCTTGTTAAATAAGTTAATGCTGAAGTTGTGCGTGTGAGCGTGAATTTAATCAGCTGTTTGGCTGTGGACACACACACACACACACACACACACACACACACAGGCCACGTTCACACAGATCGCCGCACTCAATCAGGGTGAGGTGAAGGCTCTAATGAGGCTGCATTATTTATAGATCAATCTGACAGCACGACTCCGCCATTAGACTGATAATGAGCGCTTTGGATATTGATGAATGGCCGCCTATGTCTATCGCGAAATGGCACACAACTGGCGATCAGTGCGCGTCGCATTAGCATTGTTCGCGCGTCCCCTCCCTTCCTCCCGCGGCCTGGCTGCAGCGTTGCCATGGCGACCGGGAAACGTGGGAATACCGGCGTCCTTCAGAGAGGGAGCGCGGCGCGACGTTAAAAGGCGTCGTCTGATGCGATGTCGCCAAAAGAAAAGAGATCTCGGTGAGTCAGGCGGGACGTCGCTGGACGCTTACTACCCTCCATCCTCGGCCAGGCCACCGTTACTATGACAACCGGCGGACCAAAATAGTCGGACTCGCACCCTCCGCTCTTCCTCGGCCTGCGTGGACGTCCACGGTCCCCGCGTCGCCCGAGATCCCGTCCAAATTCTCTTTTATTGGCAGCTTGTGTTTCCATGGAAACGCCTTGCAACCATGGCAACTGTTTGAACTGAGCCAAGCAGCTCTTTCAGAACTGCTACACTGGTGCCCTTTCTGCGTCCCTCCCTTTCCTGCTGGCCGTCCCTCTACGTCCCAGTTTAGAGGTGTGTGTGTGTGTGTGTGTGTAAGATTGTTCCCATGTGCATCTGTGTACTGTATGCAGCTTCTATCAATACCTTGGACCTGAGGTCACCACAGGCAAAAACGATTATGCCTCCTCATTTACGATTAAGATCTCCGTTTTGGAAAAGAAACGTGCGGCGGCGTCTGACATTTACTTTGTACGAATAAAATGATCTGTATTCAGGGAGGATTCAACTCGTGCTGAAAAGAGCACTTGCTGAAGCTGCACTTTCGCTCTGCAAGGCCCAGCTTCCAAAAAAAAAGCAGAACGCACCGAAATATGCCACCCTTTTGTTTCTTTTCTTTTCACCCCTTCTTAACCTGTTTGCTGAAGTAGTTTCGTTTGGCCAGGAATATCACTGCTCAGTCTGTTTCTACGTGCCAGTCTTACGGTGACTTGTGTCATCAATTCGTTTCAAAAGGGTCCAATGGATGCTGTTCATGTCTCTGTGTTGCCAGATATTTTACTGTCTCAGCCCATTATCGTCGGAAAATGCACTAAAACCCCCCCAGACCTGCCAGACCTGCATGTGTGATAAGTGTTTAACTGCAGTGAGTACTTAAACTAGTACTGGGTTCCACCGCAAATACTAACCAGATGATTATATTCAAGACCCTTCAATCTGGCAATAACAAAGCAGCCTGAAAGTACTGAGCTGAACATTTCTCTGTACGTTATGATTGAATACATATATGCATTTAATAACATGTTCTGTAAATTATTTTTTAAGTATGATAAAATACAATCAAAAACACTTTAATCAAGATTCAATAGAGGTCTTGAAATGCTGCTTCACACAGATCCTCCATAGTGCAATTAGTGAAATGAAAGTGATTGTCATTTATTAAACACTGCAGCACAGCACATGGTGAATCTGTGAAATTTGTCCTCTGTATTTAACCATCACACTTGGTGAGCAGTGGGCAGCCATGACAGGCGCCCGGGGAGCAGTGTGTGGGGACGGTGCTTTTGCTCAGTGGCACCTCAGTGGCACCTTGGCGGCTCGGCATTCGAACCGGCAACCTTCTGATTACGGGGTCGCTTCCTTAACCAGTGGGCCACCACTGCCCCAATATATTATATATTATAAATATGTACACATATTTATAATATATTGTCACTGTGTCATTGTGAGAATGTGTCCTCCGCTTTTAACCGTCACCCTTGGTGAGCAGTGGGCAGCCATGACAGGCGCCCGGGGAGCAGTGTGTGTGGTCGGTACTTAGATCAGTGGCATCTTGGCAGTTCGGGATCCGATCCGCAACATGTACAAACAGTACGACCGTCTGTCTTGCTGGACCAAAATGTCCTGGAGCCCGTCCGTCAACCTCCACCCCTACAGTGTCCAAGTTGCTGCAGGACGAGAGGAAGTTGTCAGGGGGGTGCGGTCGTGTCGGTCATGTAGTGACAGAGGATGGAGGGCTCGGCAGATTGCTCATTTTCAGCAGCGCCGAGCCGTCGCAGAAATAGTTTGCACTTCACAGTGGGATCGTATTTATATCTCTGTGTGCGATGAATTCCAAATAAGGAGAACTGGTGCTTTGGAAACGCACTCTCCTCCTCCTCCTCCTCCTCCTATGGCGACTGGTACTACTCAAAAGCAAATTACGTAAAAAACAGATGCAGGCATCGTATAGCCCGGATTTATCCGCAGATTCCACCCAGACACATCAGACGTTCCAGCTCTACAGGAATGAAGCCAGCAGGGACCAGTTGCATAAAACCCCACAGAGCTTCATTTCCATCAGGTTTATCCTGAAGTCTCCATTTACCTTTTTTTTTTTTTTTTTTTTTTTTTTAATAAATCTTACGCAAAGTTTAATGGTTGCTTTGAGTGAAATAATCATAAGCCTTTACGTTTTTAAACCCCATAAGGATTTGGCTTTTCCTTAAGCGCTTTAGCTGACATTTCTCCATTTCCCTCCTCCAACCAGATCTTCCAACCTGAACTCGTCCAGGGGGAAATGGAGAAATGTCATTTTCTTTATTCCTCCGTCACGTCCCTCATCATTTAACACCTTTTCATGCCTTTCATCCAATTTTTAAAAATTTATTTCTGGAATTAACAGTATGAAACAAGCTCTACATTTCAACCAACTCCATTTAATTTAGATTTTTTTTCCCACACTCATATATTTGTCTTGTTAGCTGTTTAATTTTAAATGCCAATTAAAACAGTTTTTTTGCTGCCGTTAATCTTTAATCTTTATCTTCCCTCACCTGTGCTCAGGTACGAGTAAAAGCACAAAAAAAAGGCTGCTTTACACATTGTAGAGGCTCCTCACCTTATATAACATGGCAAAGCTGCACACCTTGTTTGAACCGTGCAGAAATGTCAGGACTGTCTTAAAAAAAACGCCTTTTGAATCGGAAGACGTAATTTCATCTTTGAAGACATTATTTCTTTCTTTGGAAAAAGCCGCGATGTGCTGTGGTGGAGAACAGACAGCAGCAGCTGCGAAACGACAAACCGATCCTTCATACGTAACCTTACCTGACCACGGCAGCGGCAATCAGGCTCCTCTTCAGAAGCAAGAGTACATTCCATAAATATCCACAGTGTGAAAAGAACACACTTCGCTGCAACACTTCCTGGCAAATTAACGATACTCAGTAATAAAATAAAACAAACATTTCATTTAGAGTTTCAAACACACACTGAAAAGACAAAAAAATGGATTTTTAATAAGACCAGACAGTATCAATTCCGTTTGTCATGCCACATGGTGAAAAAGGAGGCGCAAACGCTCACCCCGTATAAAGAAGAACATATTTAAGAAGGATAACGAAGACACCATCACGATGGCCAAAAACCATCAGTAAACCCACACTGAACGAGCAGCAGATGGGGGGGGGTCAGAACCCTCGCGTGCACCCGGCTCGTCCAGGGCTGCCTTGCCATCCCATTCATATCGGATTACACGGTGCTATAATGTCTAAGCAATTACTTCACCTTTGCTTTTGGACCTTATCAGCATTATGTCTGGGGTGATAGACGATTTCTAAAATAGTCCTACTTTCATCAGAATTAATATTGTAACCCCTAAACCCCTAGGCGGCGGTGGCCTCGATGCGGACAATTTAGCCCCCACGCCAGTACGGGGCAGTTACTGGGCGGTGGCGGCCTAGCAGGTAAGGAATCACCAACACACACTGCCCCCCGGGCGTCTTGAATAGGCTGCCCACCCCTCACTAAGGTGATGGTTCGAACCGTGTGCTGTGCTGCAGTGTTTCACAGTGACAATCACTTCACTTTCAAATAAAAATTTGCTTCCTTGATGTTGCATGATATCTTACGCTAATAATAAGCAGACTCTCCTCAAATGTAATAATGTGTGTAATTACAATATATAATTTAATAATATTTTTATGAACACAGCCTGTAGGCATGATTGACAGCTCACTACGTCCTCATTCTGGTCAATTTAAGCCCCCCTCCTGCCAATACTTCACACGTCACACGATACGTCCACCTTGTACACTGGGGATGTTAAAAAACGTGACCACGCCCACTACCAACACCAACATGCAGATTATCAGCACTTCTGATTGGTGAATAACTGAGGTGCATGCTGGATCAGGCCCATCTGGTCCGGTTCTGAGGGGTGCACCGTTGCCTGGACGATGGCAACCGGCAGTTGGTCCGGGGGCAGGGCCGCCCGGGGGCCTTGATGAGGGGCGGACTTCCAGCCGCCGCTGAGGTCCTGTTGCACAGCACGGGGGGCTGTGGGCGGAGGACACATCTGCGTGCACCATGAAAGGGTTCTCACACGCCGCCTGGGTATCTGAGTGCCTCTCGGCCGCCCTCGCTCGCCACAGCCCTGTGTTGGCATTCAGGTTTATTTGCTCCGGCAAATCAAAAGTTTCCCTTTGCCCGTGTCATGAGCAGAGAGAGAGTTGCGGGATAAAAATACGGACAATTTCTTCCGGCCCACTTCAGACCAAGTCCCCCAAGGCACCCGCCGCTGAGACGCTTTCACTCGTTTCAATCGGGCTTGAACCATCGCCGGTCACGCGAGTTTCTAATATCCGCTCGTTAAACAGGGCGTTTAAAAAATGAACAGATATCCTCAAAAATTCATGAAAAATTCCGCCCCCTGGGAGCCGGCGGGAAGGGAGGAACACTCCCCTCCTCGCTGTAATCCCGCGTTTACGCTTTCTTCATTCCATCCATTTTCCACCCCCCTTTGTTTTTCTCCACCCTCCTCCCTCTTTGTCTTAAAACAAAAGCGACCCCCCCCCCCGCGTCCACTACGCCGCAATTAGCATAATTCTTTTAATTAAAAGGCCGCGAGGCATTTCCCCCGCAGTCTGCGGCAGCAGATGAGCCCGTGCACCTAACGCGGACACGTCACCGACGATTAGCCTAATGGTCCAATCGGCAATTTCCGTTCTGGCCGGGCTCAGCCAAGACCTGCGCTGTGGCCGCAAGGCTCTCACGCACCAGGAAGATGTTCCTCTTCACTGTCGTTTTGTGTTCCGTGGCCTGATTTCGTCCAAAAAATGTCCAGGCGCGAGAAGGACGGCAGTCAAGGACAGGCAAAGATGGAATCAAGCCGTCACCCCTTCTGTCCAGGCACCGTTTCACTCTCACTGGAACACGCTGCGTTTGGAGGGCGTGTTGCATTCCAGCCTGCAGGAAATAACACATCAATGCAGGTGTTGAGGAGCAGTGAGGACATTGCTGAACTGCCGCCTCACGCAACGATGTGTTTCACGTGGGACGTTTCACAGATACACGTAGACGTTACATGGTTGGTAGGGTGGTAGTAGCCTAGTGGGTAACACACTCGCCTACGATCCAGAAGACCCAGGTTCAAACCCCACTTACTACCATCGTGTCCCTGAGCAAGACACTTAACCCTGAGTGTCTCCAGGGGGGGACTGTCCCTGTAACTACTGATTGTAAGTCGCTCTGGATAAGGGCGTCTGGTAAATGCTGTAAATATAAATGTAAATGTAAATGTTACAAGCGTGTGGACTCAACAGCCAACTAGAGACCTCGCTGTCGGTAATGAAGGGTTGAAAAACAGGATCACGCCAGCTTCGTCATCGGCGCCTGGACAAGGACGCTTGTTTAGAAACCATCTTAGCCTTGTACGTCACCAAGGTTTAAAGTGAGATACAGTTGTTTTCTGGTGAAACACGTGGCGTGTCGGGGCCTACAGGTTCTTTCTTCTACACGCGTGCGAGCGAAGGCGCCCTGAAAGACGTCCTCTACGACGTTGTGGTGTGTCGGGGGAGCGGTGACCAGCCTGCGCCCATGAATGTTTGTTGAAGCATGTTTGCCAGTTGATTGCTGCCCACTGAACACATACTCAAGCATGCAACTCATAAGTGCCGTGTGTGAACATGAGTGAGTCCCTGTGTGTGTGTGTGTGTGTGTGTGTGTGAACATGTGTGAGTCCCCATGTGTGTGTGTGTGTGTGTGTGTGTGTGTGAACATGTGTGAGTCCCCGGGTGTGTGTGTGTGTGTGTGTGAACATGTGTGAGTCCCCGTGTGTGTGTGTGTGTGTGTGTGTGTGTGTGTGTGTGTGTGTGTGTGTGAACATGTGTGAGTCACCGTGTGTGTGTGTGTGTGTGTGTGTGTGTGTGTGTGTGTGTGTGTGTGTGAACATGTGTGAGTCCCCGTGTGTGTGTGTGAGCCACCGTGTGTGTGTGTGTGTGTGTGTGTGTGAACATGTGTGAGTCCCCGTGTGTGTGTGTGAACATGTGTGAGTCTCCGTGTGTGTGTGTGTGTGTGTGTGTGTGTGTGTGAGACCACGCTCTGGCCTTCCCATCTGACAGACACGTTTGTCTCGTTGCACAACTCAGCGCAGCTCCCGGACTTTAATTAATGAGCAGGCAGAAAAAGTCACACTGTCACCTCTTCAGGATCGCAGCAAACATCGCGTGCACACGTGTGTTAATAGATGTGGACACAATGCGCATTTTTACACAGAGCCGGAAATCCTTCAGAGGGACAAGACATCCACAGTCCCCTGCCAATGTGCACATTCCTATTTAACAAATGTAAAAAAACGCAATAAAACCCCAAAAAAACTGCCAGAGGTGATTTCAGAGCAGTGTTAGCAGGCGGTAGCAGGTAACACAGTCACCTATGAACCAGAAGGCCCAGGTTCAAACCCCACTTACTACCATTGTGTCCCTGAGCAAGACACTTAACCCTGAGTGTATCCTGGGGGGGACTGTCGCTCTGGATAAGGACGTCTGATAAATGCTGTAAATGTAAATGTTACTTATTTATCCTACCAGGCAAGATGACATGCAATATCTGTTATTGTTCAGAATTACATAGAAGAATCGTTATTAACATTATTTGTAAAATACATAATTAATTAAATTATATTTATTATTATAAAGTATTCTACAGTGCAGTCTAACCCCATCAGAAACATGGAACCATAAAAAAGCAGATCAGATATGGTCATAATGACATCATACCAGATCGGGCAATATCTATGTCAGAAATAAAAACACATTAAAATACATTAATTTTAGATATATGTTTTTTTACAGCGATTAAAGAAGCTGACTTGCAGGTTCAAATCCCGAGCCACCAAGATGCCACCAAGGTCTCCTTGATCAAGGTTCCGTCCCCACACGCTTCTTCCCGGGCGCCTTTCATGGCTGCCCGCTGCTCACCAAGGTCATGGGTTAAGGGGTAAGGGTGATGGGGAAGTGCAGCCTGACTGACCCCGGTTAAACCGGGAGCTGTGGAACCTTCATTAGGGGTATACTTTCTTTTAATAAGTTATAAAAAATGGATGCGTTCGAATGTCCTGAAAGCAACCCTCTAGCACTGCTGCTGGCATGAAGATGATGTATCACTGAGCTCAATACTGCATTTTGTGTGTGTGTGTGTGTGTGTGTGTGTGGACATGAGTGTGCAAATGAAAGTGCAGGTTTGTTTATAGGACGTGTGTGTGCGACGGACGGTGTGTGTTAAATTGGTGTTAAATGGAGACCGGCTGGATTTGAGGGATGTCTGTGCTCTGATTTTCTGTCGCGGAACTGCTGGAGCAGTTTGGGCATGAGAGCTCTGTGTTTTCTCCGTCTCCGTGTCTCATTTGGTCCTTATACTGTAATTACACGACTCAGGCTCCCTTCCATTTCTCTCTCCTTCCCTCTCTGGCTTTCTGAATTCATCTATAATTACTTGCATAATTACAGTTCTCTCCATCCCACTGTCGCAGGAGTTTTGTCTCTGTCTGTCTCTCCTGAGCTTGCCCCATCTCTCTCCCTCCCCCTGTCTGAGGAAGTGCACGACCAACGCAGGCGAGCGATCTGTAGGTGTCAGGCCCAAGGGACGCGCTTGCATGCGGTGGGCGTGGCTCTTTTCACGCCCCTTCCCCTCGCCAGGCCGTTCCTGAACGCGAGCCATTTCAGGTGCGATCACTCCGACCGCGGCTGAGGCCAACCCCGCCGACCACCATTTATCGCCTTGGCCGTGAAGCGCTTGCGCGCTGTGTGAAAACGTGTCACCCTCTTATATAGAAGATTTGTGTAAATAGACATTTTTTTGGTCAGAGCGCAGCATTGTTTGATTTTAGCACATATTCTCAGTCCAAAGTTGCACTAATTTTTGCGGATTCTTGCTGGGGTTAAGTTCGGGATTCGACCCAGAAGAGCTTCTGACCTACTGATGGATGTTGTTGTATTCATGTAGTCTGAATCCCAGATCGTAATAGGTTTGTACAGTAGACACTACTCATGATGGGTGCGCCACTTCACTCCCACTCTGGAACAGGGTAAATCGGGACTCATGACCAATGCTCCCGAGCCCAAACAATGCTCTTGTGCCTCCAAACATAAATGGATTAGCATCACTTTCATATGGCCACACGGCTGTTAAGTCCCAATCCGCTAATGCTTGTTTCTTCCTATTTGCTCATTTAATCCAGGTGGGGACTTTTTTTAATATACTAGGAAGTAAATAATAAATAACAATATTAAAAATTAAAAATTCCTTTTGGCCATGGCAAAGATAGTGGTTTAAATAGATTATGTCAGGCCCTTGAAATATTTAAAGTGCATGGCTCTGACCTAATCATCTGCATAATAAACGTCCCTTCGCATCACATCATTTTTGCCGTGAATACAGTATGAAGAAGTCGCGGGATTTCTGCTGGTTTTGCATTTAAAAAAAAAAAAACGTGCATATGCCTATGGCCCAAATTCCCAGCGTGCATTGCTGACAGTTAACAGCTTTAATTGATGTTTGCCGAAGGAGGAGCGGGCGCTGCAGCTCCCTGCCTCCCTCTGGTGGCCGCGGTTGGTCACTGCAGCGCCACCAACTCTGAATTATTAATCATCCAGTGACCCGGGGAGTGTTGTGTGGGGTTGTGGGGCCTCTGCTGGTCGGGCTTCTGCTGGTGTTCACCGTTGTCCCGGTGCAAGTAGGCTATAAGCCGGGGAGTCGCCGCAGACTCTCCTGGCGGAGAAGCGCGTGTTTGTTTTGCGGGTGTGTAAATTAGCCGTAATTCGTTTGCTCAGTAATGACGTGGGAGCGCCTAATTAGGGCAGTGTTGATGGGTGCGTTAATTAGTCTCCAGTGTCTTATGCTAATGAGACCCTGATTCAGCGTGCCCACCGATCCCTCTATGTGTGTGTGTGTGTGTGTGTGTGTGTTATAATCTGGAACGGTGGTTATAATGCTCAGGAAACGGGAGGAGATGACACAGACGGGGCCCCCTTTACGCTTAGGGTCACCGGGGGTCACCGGCCTGACCCTAGAGGGCGCTAGTTTACAGCATGGGAAGATCTGAGCTTCGAGATGGAGAAAGGCCACGACATCACCACATCCAATCATATTTATTGTTTAGGCTCCTGTTGAGCTTCATTCGAATTCAAGTTGTTCCTTCGTCCTCCCGCATCCTGGTTCACTTCGTTTCTTCTTTTTCTGTTACAACTGAAGAAAGGAGAGTTAAAAATGCTGCCATAATAATTTTATGTGGATTGCTGAGTTGTATTTATTAACTACATATGGTATGTTTAGCCTTATGGCAAGTGTAGCCTTAGTTGTGTCTTCTGAATTTATCTTAATTTGCTGTACGGCTGACACTGCGGCATTGTGGGAAATGTTGTCCCGTACCTCGGACCTCCAGCTTGCACTCCACCACATCCTCGCCAAGGTCATTGATGGCCTTGCAGGAGTACATCCCCCCGTCAAACAGGCTGGGCTTACGGATGTTCAGAGTCAGGACGCCCTGGTTGTTCTGCATGAGGAACTTGGGGTCCTCGCTGATGATGATCTTATTCTTCATCCAGATGATCTTGGGCTTTTGGAGAGAGCGAGAGAGAGTCGGGGGGCAGTAGGACCGACACACCAGTACGTGTGCAGAGTATGTAGAATCATCATATGGATTGATATGGACATTGCACATACCTTGGGGAAGCCCCGCACAGCACAGCTAATGGCGGCGCTGTAGCCTGCAATCACACACCTGTCCACCAGGGGCGTGGTGAACTTCGGAGAGCGGTTCATTTCCATCTCCTTATAGTGCACTGGGTTATAACGCAGGCCTGAAAATGAGATAACACTAACATCCATTCATGATATTCAGAAAAGCCTGAAGAAGTATGTCTGGGGAAGCGCAAAGCCGCATGAAACAGAGTTGGAACGATCGGTAAGCAAAAGCTATTACGCAAAGAGGTTTTGCTTACCGACCGTTCCAACTCTATTTCATTTGGCGAGAGGACAGCCTTGAATTTGAACTTAAATACAGCGGATACAAGGAAAAAAAAAAAAGAGTAAAGAAAGAAAGCTCCTGCGCACATTAAATTATGGACATTATGCGGAGGACTGCCAGCATCTGGCAGCTGCGTTAAAGGCTTTATGAAATTGATTCCGTAATTAAGTGGTGGGCTGCACCTCTCTCGGGAACGGCGGACCCATTGAGTGCGGACACTATAGAAAATGCATGTGGAACATTTGTGCTGTACAGATACAGTCTGTTGTGTAACGCGGTGCAGTAATATCCTGGAGATGGAAATAAGTCATTGACCCTCTGAGAACCACTCGGCACACAGATCCATCAAGGATCCATCAAGGATACACAAAGGACCCATTGAGCTGATAATCGATACTATGTAATATTATGGACATTCTTTCCATATCGTACTCCATATTCATACAGTAAAATCTGCTATTCATATTTTTATTGGCACCGACAGGTTTTCATTGGTTCAGAATGACAGTATGGAATGTTGAATTTATTAAAAATGGCTTCACAGATAGCCCTAAACAAAGTTGAGTGGTAATGAATGATACTTGATATTGTGTTGTAATTATATTTGGGATACATTATCATGATTATCAACAAATACCCTATTTTATCACATAATAAATATTAATAAGTAGGTGCAAATAAGTTGCTTAGCCAAATGGACTGTTATATGGAAGCAACACCAGATGGGGCTGTGCGGTGCTGCCGCATGCGTTGTGTGCTATGAGCACATGAATAAGAGGGAAAGGAAATGAGCGGGTTAGATGTAAATAGTTCAATGTTGCATAATGAGATGTGGGTTACATGGGGGCTAAACACGTTCTCATTAGTCAGTTAAAGTGGGTGTGTTGTACTGTTGACTCCGCCTACCAGTTTATACAAAAAAAAAAAAAAAAAAAGGCCAGAATGAGAGCAGAGGATTTCTTCCTCTCGCCACATTATTCGATTGTGGACACACACAGCATGTTTGCCTTGTGTCAAGAATGAGTCATGTATAAATTTTATTTATTCAAGGTAAAAAATCTTCCACACCTCAGGTGCAACCGAAATATAATCTCCAGAAACTAGCCTCCATTTCACCACCTCAGCATCCACTTTCACGTCTTTCTTGAGCTAATCAAAATGCATCACTTGAGCAGGGTGGATGCTAGCAAAAATTCCAATAGTGTGGCTGGGCAACCGATCCACTAGTGCGAATGGAAGTGAACAGGCGGGTAGGACGGCCACGCCGTGATGAATGTTTATTCAGCTCAAAAACCCGGACAAATTCTAAAATCTTATTATACAAAACATTATATAAAATATTATTTGCCTTTATAGTGGAATCATTAAAAAAGTATAGCATATGTAAATAATGCCCTGCTCCTCTTTCGGTCCTATTTTCGGTAAATGAACGATGTGACACAGTACCTGTTTTGGCGATGGCGGCCGTGTTCTTGCTGAGCCCAGCCTCCTCGCTCAGGCCGCAGATGTTTTCACTAAACACGCGGAAGCTGTAGTCGTTCCCCATAACCAGGTCAGACACCGTGCAGCTGGGCCTGCGGTTGTGCTCATACACTGTGAACCACTCCTGCAGAGCAGAGCACAGGAGAAGAACTCTTCATCTTCTGCCCCTTCGCCTGCTCCGTCTCTCCTGTCTGCTGAATGCTTCAACGGCGTATATGTCTGCCCTCGGCCTTTAAATGGTCTTTGGCAGGTGAATTAATTCTAATTTAATTCTAACAGGGTATTTACTACCACACACCAGTGCTTATATGGGTTCCAACTCACAATCACGCCCTATAATTACTAAAATCCTTCAGATATCCGAGATTGTTAGTAGTTTGTGCACATTAAGCATCTCTGGCGTTTTTAGCAAATAAAATAAATAGGGAACAAATAAATAGGGAACAAATATAGCAGCCTACATAGTAGTGGTAGTAGCCTAGTCGGTAACACACTCGCCTATGAACCAGAAGACCCAGGATCAAACCCCACTTACTACCATTGTGTCCCTGAGCAAGACACTTAACCCTGAGTTGCTCCAGGGTGGGGACTGTCCCTATAACTACTGATTGTAAGTCGCTCTGGATAAGGGCGTCTGGTAAATGCCGTAAATGTAAACGTATATCTACCATGCTAACCTATGAACACTTGGACAGTTTATTCCTATCTTTGTACAAATGCCTGTACAGTTTATTTTTTAGGAGTTTGCTATGGACCATGTTTCTATGTCATACATTTTTTAAATATGACTTTGTTTTACCATTCATGTTTTTGGAAGTTGTATTTATGAAATTACATAGTTGTTCATTTTGTTTCCTCATGGCCTGGGATGGTGCAAAAAATATGTGGAATACTCCAACTGATTCTTAAAGGACTATTCAATACAACTTTTTGGTTTTGTTCTGCTTAAGGTGTTAATATAAATACTTTTTATAAAAAACATTTTCTATTGTATGATTGAGGACCTTGGTCTTTTTATCGGCCTTCTGGATTGTGTAGCCGGAGATCTCGCAGTTGCCATTGTCTTTGGGCGGCTTCCACTCCAGGGCAGCATTGAAGCCCCACACATCAGTCACCATCACAGACAGGGGAGGTCCAGGCTTCTCTGTGCATCACCGTGGATATTGAGCATCAGAGCAATAAGGGAAAGAAAGAAAAAATTTATTTTTGCATTTTACAAGTAAAAATGCCAGTTTTAAGCATTATAAAGGAAAAGCCACAACTGTTAAGAATATTGTATGTGCAGCCCTGTGTCGAATTTATGCTTTTATTTATTCTACTTGCATAGCCCTGTCACTTAACATTTGTGATATGCCGTATTTTTTTGCTTCAGAATATATTATATTACTGAAATTGTAATATAATGTAAGATGTCATTTATACCACAATATTTTCTAACAATACAAATTATGCGTCAAAATCTACTGAACTAATTTTTCTATTTTTTTGGTGGATATCTAATTCACAATAGATTTTGGGACACAAGCTATTTATGATTCCGCTGATATTTCAGTGCTAAGGGAAAAAAACAGCAATGAGAGAAACAAAGAGACATAAAGATGAACGATAGATAGTCTGGAAGGCTGCAAACATTTGGCATTAATCCTGGACTGGCTGTAAGCATGCTGCAGTGCATGCTGGGAGAGTCGCTGTGTGCCAGACTCATGTGAATGGCTCGGCTCCCTCATTACCTCACCTCTCAGCAGGAGAGCCAGGCAAGGGTGCCCTAATCCCTGGGCTAATTTCATTCCGCACACAAGCTAATCTCAGCAGGAACCTGCCCAATAAGTGCCGACCTGACCAATCATCATCGTAAACGTTGCTTCCACCTCAAAGACCTCATCACGAATGCTTCAAACATCACAGCAGGAGGGAAACACCTGAGGGGGTTCACACGTGAGCAGGTGTAAGCGGTACAGAATGGTGATGGCTGCGATTCTGAGCATGTTCCAGGTGGGAACCATGAACCAGAACAAGCTCCATCTCATCATTCTCCATTTCTAAACACAGTGGTGAAGATACAGCTTCCACTGGGACAGACTTGGCACTTAACTCTCTTTGATGTGAGACAGAAGCACTGACCATCTGCTTTGGTTTTTACTGAAATAAATGACATCCGGCGACCTGTGTTTTTTTTTTTTTTTCCCATTCGTGTTTCCCGCCTTTGTGAACATGACAGACTTGCTTCAGATTTGGTACAAACGTTCCCTTGAAGATATGAACTGCCTTTCTGGGGCAGCGGTGGCCCTGCGGGTAAGAAAACGGGTCCATAATGAGAACGTTGCCAGACACCGAGGTAACCTTGAGCAAGGTACCGTCCCCATACACTGCTCCCCGGGTGCCTGTCATGGCTGCCCACTGCTCGCCAAGGGTGATGGTAAAATGCAGAGGACACATTTCGCTGTGTCACCGTGTGCTGTGCTGTGTATCACAATGACAATCACTTCACTTTCACTTATTGTTAAGGAAATGCTGCACTGGAATGGACTGTGACCTCCCATAGCACAGTACTGACCCACAATCTGGATCTCCACTGTGACTTTGTCCTCCATGTTCTCGATCTGCACAGACAGCACATACTTCCCAGAATGTGCCCGCTCTGCAGAGCGGATGAACAGGATGGTGTCAACATCACTGGTGCGAAAGTTCACCGCCTTGGGGTCGAGGGGCTCGCCGTCTTTCGTCCAGGTCACCACAGGCCGAGGCTTGCCCTGATTAAGGAAAATTGAGTTCTTCACTGAATACCAGATGGTATCCCCTTGGTGATAGACCCAACTTGGCAACAAAAGCAAAGATTCTCGTAATCAGGCACCACGCGTTTGGACAGCGGAACACAGATTATGTGTGTTGAGCATCTTGATCTCTGACCTGGAAGGGGATGACAAGGTTGACCTTCTCGCCAACCTTCTTGATGTATTTGGTTCTCAGCTGCCGAGGTAGGCGGATCTTAGGACGTTCTAAGAGAAAAGGAGAAAAGGATGTTCAGTCAACAGGGTCTAGAGTACGAATCAGAACACAAATCAAGCGAGCTGTGCTGTCCTCACCCATGATCTCTCTGATGGTGACTGCTTGCTGCAGGGTTGTAGGTGGGCTTCGGCCGGCGATGTTTATAGCCATCACCCTGAAGAGCATCTTCTCTCCGACAGGCAGACCTCTGACTTTGTAGGTGTTCTTTTCTACTGGTGCCTCATTGGCCTGCACCCATTCGGTTCCTACATGAGGTGTACATCACATTTCTCTCTGTCAAGGTGGGCCATTTGGAAAGGTTGCATACTATGCTGTTATAAAGTGGATCGGAATGGTTTCATGTTAATATACATTATATATATTGGTGTAAAAAATGTTTGCCCCACTCTGATTTCTAGCTTTTTTCCATGTTGGTCACATTTAAATGTTTCATATCATCAACAATGATCCTGGACATCATACTGAGATCCAAAGAAATTCAGGAACAATCCAGTCTGGAAATGGTTATAAAGCCATTTCTAAAGTTTTGGGACTCAAGCAAGCCACAGTGAGGTCCTTTTTCCACAAATGGCAAAACATGGAACACTGGTGAACCCTCCCAGGAGTGGCCGGTCAACCAAAAGACACCACAACAACATCAAAAGATCTTCAGGCCTCACTTGCCTCAGTTGCAGTAGTTTTAGGGTTCATGACGAATTCCGCTGTCTACCAAAAACAACCTGAAGGAGAAGGTCCAGTCATCTGTTGGTGACCTCAAGCTGAAACAAACTTTGGTTCTGCAGCTGGACAAAGATCCAAAACACACTAACAAGTCCACCACTGATTGGCTGAAGAAAAACAGAATGACTTTGGAGTGGCCTAGTTAAAACCCTGACCTGAATCCTATTGAGATGCTGTGGCATGACCTCTAAAAGGTGGCTCATGCTTAAAAGTTAGAATGAACAATTCTGCGAAGATGATGGGACAAAATTCCTCCACAGCGCTGTAAAAGGCTCAATGCAATGTAAGAAATCAGAGAGGGGGGCAAACACTTTTTTTACACCACGACATGTTAAATATTGACTAATTAGTATTAATTAGTAGGTCTGTAATTGCAAATGTATGAAATTACAAATACAGTTGTAAGTACTAGTGTTTGAGACTTGTTTCTGACTGTCCTCCGCACTTGATAGGAACCCATTGCACTGTGATAATGCAGCTCAAGTCTTACCGCCCTCCTTGCAGTACTCGATGATGTATCCGTCAATGCCTCCGGCCCCGATTCTCTCCGGTGGGCGCCACTTCAGCTCACACGTGCTGTCGGTGACGTCTTCCACTGTCAGATGGGTGGGCTCACTAGTGGGGGCTTTGGAAGAGTAACGCGAGAGGAGTGAGACAGGAGTCGCCAAATTCTCACGACACGAGTGAATAGGCACTAATGTCTTTTAAATGAACTGTAATGAATGTTTTCAGTTGAAGGGAGTGGGCCTGAGAAGCCGCACGTGGACCGGCAGGGAGGGTGAGGTGAGGAACGAGGAAGAGCGGGAGACCCACCGATAGGCATGAAGGGTTTGGAGTTGGCGCTGGGCTGGGAGATGCCGATGCCGTTGACCGCGAACACTCTCATCTCATAGAGCACGCCCTCGATCATCTTTTTTGCCTCATAGGTGGTCGATTCATAGACATCAAAGTTCAGCTTGGTCCACCTGGAAGAGCCTTTCTTCTTCCTTTCCATCAGGTAACCTGCAAATGAAAGTGATTGTCTTTGTGAAACACTGCAGCACAGCACAGGGTGACACAACGAAAAGTGTCCTCATCTTTTAAGCATCACTTTCTGGGGAGCAGTGTGTGGGGATAGTTCTTTGCTCAGTGGAACCTCAGTGCCACCTTGGTGGTGTGGGATTTGAACAAGGAACGAGAAAAGGAATCACTTCTTTACCCACTAGCCCACCACTGCCCCTCAAAGAGGGCAAAGAGGTCACACAAAGGGCACTTTTTGCCCTAACAAGAACATCATGTAAACTCATTTAGCAGCCGCTTCTATTCAGTCCTTTCAGAGTGTATTCTACCATAAGACCACCACAGACAAGAACATCCTAGACTGGGATTGCCTTGTGAATAGGGTTGCCAATAAATTTCAATAATTTGCATGCATTAGTTGATCTATTAAAACATTTTCAGCATTTATCAGACGCCCTTATCCAGAGTCACTTACAATCAGTAGAGACAGGGACAGTCCCCCTGGAGATACTCGGGGTTAAGTGTCTTGCTCAGGGACATAATAACCTCATAGGCACAGAGGCCAATAAAGCTGCATAGAGTGTCATAGGTTAATGGGATTTACCTTTAACTGGTGCACCGCCATCAAATTTTGGTGGTTCCCAGATAATCGTTGCAGTGTCCTCTCCCACCCCAGTGCACTTTACATTCTCAGGAGGATCAGGTACATCTAGGAGGAGAAGCGAAAGACATTTATAAAGTAACATTTTTCTAGAAGAAATGATAAATGTTGTGTCATAGATCCATGTTTGGGAAAAAGGGGCTCTTCTCACTGACCCACGATTTTAACAAAGATCTCAGCCTTGTCTTCCCCGGCAGGGTTGGTGACGGTGATGAAGTACTTCCCCTCATCGCTCCTCTCTGCGCCCTCGATGACGAAGCTGCTCAGGGTCTTCCTGTTGTCCACTCTTACCCTGCCCTCCGCATTGGTGATCTCCTGCTCAACATGCACAAGTCACGAGGGAGGGAGGAAAGATCTCCAGCAAATGTGAACATGTTCAATATATGCTTGTGATGTTTTTGGAAAATAAAGAATTATTCCATTTCACAGATGATGCAGTAGATGGATGGATGCTAAAAATGCTGAATGGTTGTACTGGGAACAGAATTACACGTTACTCATGTTTTAATCATAATTCCCGTGTCATGAGATACTGTATTTCATCGTTACCAATTAATATCAGTACAACGTGTTGATATTGTTGTTTTTTATACTCCTAACACAGGGAGAGCTTTGAATTGGGCGGGGTTGTTCTTACAGTGTCCCCTTTCTTCCAGCAGACAGTGGGGGCTGGGTCTCCTGTGATTTCCACGTCAAGACGAAGCTTGTTGCCAGCGACGACGATGATGGTGTTCTTGTTGACCATGCTTCCAGTGGTGTCCAGGTGTATTTTGGGTGGGTCTAATGTGGGTGGGTGAGTACATGTACACAAGTGATTTTATTATATTATAACCATTTTGGCATCAATATGTGGTAAAGTTCTGATTGTACCTACCCTGGCGGGGGACATAATCGATCTTGATTTCTGTGGAAGAGAGGTAAAGGTGGCTTCATGGACGTAGCAATGCACACAATTTGCATGAAAAGTGCTAAAACATCTCCTACCGAGAAAGTTGAGTTTGGCCGACAGAGACAGGGCATATCCATCTGGCACAAAGGTGTAATCTCCAGCATCCCCCGGCTTCACGTCATCGATCGTGAGCTTATGAATCCTGGGTGACAGGACGGCATCGTGACCAGGGCGACCAATAAGCTCGACATTTCACCAATACACAAACCATATTCTAATTGCAACGGTTTCCTTGGAAACGACACTTGAATTGCCCACGTCAGTAGATGTCTGGCAGGAAGAAAGCATGCTCATTACCTTCCCACGTGAGTCATCTTGATGCGGTTGTCGGCTTTGACCTCCACGCCGTCTTTGAACCACGTCCCAGTCACTTTCTCATCAGACACCTCACATTTGAACATGGCCTGCTCCGTCGCCTTCACCGTCAGATCCGCGATGCTCTGCAGCACCTCCAGCTCCTTATCTGGGTAGCATAGAGGAGAAGAACAGAGATGAAAGGCCCGACTACGCTCCTCCACGAACAGGAATACACTGCAACTGCTTAAAACTGCGAATACGAAAAAGGTCAATACAGTAGAATCGTCTGTAACAGAACAGATGGCGCGTATGGGTGGGTCTACAATGAACTGGAACACATAGCCATTAGCTCTAGTATTATACCAACAATATGCTAACGTTCCATCACCGTTTGCCCAGATTCACTTGTAAACATCTCATGTCTTAAGTATGCCATAATGATCACTAATCATTAAAACTGATTATCTCCTTACTGCAGTTGTTTGCATACACCTTCATACTATCCCTGCACTAAGCCTCCCTGATTTGGCCCCCACCCCCCTTTTATTGGTCAGAATGTATTATATTTATTATTGTCAGAGCAAAGAGAATTGAGATGTAATAGCCTCATGTAGTAATATTTTACTTGGGCCATCATAATAGCCAGCATTGATGATGATGATGATGATGATGAGGTACCTTCCACTTCCAGCTCAGCCTGGGAGTGTCCACCGTTGGTAAAAACGGCAAACATCCCAATGTCGTCCTTCGTGGCCTCGTTGATGATCAGCATGTGCTTCTTGCCATCCTTCTTAAAGCGGTACCCTCCACTCTCACGGGTCAGCTCCTCACCATCCTTCGTCCTGAAGATGAAGAAGAAAAATGGAGTTGTGAGGAGAGGCTGACGCGAGAGATGGATGGAGGGGGGCAGGGAGAGAGGGAGGACAGGAAAGGAGGTGCGACAGAGAGAGGGAGAGACAGAAACGGGGAAGTTTTTCTGGGCCTGTTGGGTGTTGATTGGCAGTTTAAACTGTTTTTTTTTTTCTCACCATATAACATTGGCTCCCTCTTCCGAGACCTCCACCTCGAACTCCACCCTCTCTCCGACCACCACGTGAACGTCGTCCAGCAGCTTGGTGATGGTGATCGGCGGCTCTGTAGATTGTAGATTGAGCATCATGCCGTCAAACGTAATGCAATAACGCATTCAGGATGCTTCTCTGACAATAAAAAGTCGTGCATTTAGGAACGTATTTACCCCTGACGAAGATCTCGGTGAAGCACTTCTCCTCGCCCACCACGCACTCGTAGGCGGCGTCGTCTGCCAGGGTGCACTTGTTGATGGTGAGTTTGCGCACGTTCCCCACGCTCTCGAACACGTACCTGCCACGTGAAAGACAGCCACCATGCAGGTCCTTAGTGGGCGCCATGGCGAGCGAACACACTCGCACACACACGTGGAGCCATACTTAGCCGAGGGCTTGATTTCCGTCCCGTTCTTCAGCCACTTGACCTGAGTGTCCGGGTCGGCCACCTCCACGCTCATCACAATCCTCTTGCCCTTGTCCACGGAGTACAAGTCTTCCAGTTTCCTCAGGAAGGCTGCGGCACAGCAGGATGTTCAGGCTGCTGCTGTGACAGCTGAACCGCGAACTGACCTCACCTTCGCTCTTCTTGATCTCCACCTTCCTCATCTTCTTCAGCCTCTTCAGCATGCCCCTGAGGTCCGTGATGCCGTACTCGAAAGCGATCTTCTCGTAGTCGCACGGCTTCGCCGCCGACAGGATCGCCCACACGTCCACTTCCTCCTTGGGCTCCTCCTGCTTGACCTCTCTGAGGGGGAAAGGTGGAAGGCAAGAGGAGGTAAATTTGCCTCCTGTCCTGTATTCTGAGGACGTGGACGTGCTAAGATGCAGCATCGTTAATTCATAGAATCTTAGGCCCGGTTCACATGAGAACGCTCTTCTCTAAATCAGGTTCTCGGTTTCTGTTAAACTTGCGTTCTCCTTCTTCAGAAAAGTCCCCCGTACAGGGGAATTCTTGTAGCTGCTGCAGCACAACCACGACCGAGCTGTGTGGTCCTCCATTGTTATATGTAGGACCCGTTTGGGGGGAAGTTGAGCTAATTGAGCTAAAAAAAAAAAGACTCTTTGCTGTTCGGCGGAGAACTCTGCAGCACCTTCGTCTGGATGCACGGCCAGATCGGAGAGAAACATTCACGTTTTTGAGACAGGGCCTTAGCTTGAATTCACTCAGCTAAGAATACATGTTCTCCATGATATTGCCGTTGGCCTTTCATATCAGGAGATGTTGAGAGTCAATTGATCGACGGCTTTGTAAAGCACGTTGGGTTTTGAATTAGGAATTAGAATTAGTTTTATGGGAAGAAGGATCCATAGCTATAGAAAAGTTGGGAATTGTGATTTGGTGAGGTGGGTAAGGACCCAGGTTCAAATCCCACTTACTACCATTGTGTCCCTGAGCAAGACACTTAACCCTGAGTGTCTCCAGGGGTTGTAAGTCGCTCTGGATAAGGGCGTCTGATAAATGCTGTAAATGTAAATGACTCGGAGAAAACCCACGAGTGTGTGCAGAGCGTGGAAATGTAAACCTTGCCTGAACCGTGCCCTAGGTCATGTGACACACAGCGCTTCCAGCGTTTCTCCCTGACCTTTTCTTAAGGAGCACGCTGAAGTCCAGTTCGCCCGCATCTTCGTCTGCGTCGCCTCTGAAAGACAGAAAGAGCCGGAGAGAGAGAGAGAGAGAGAGAGACAGAGGGAGGTAAGCTCCGGTCATCCGTTAAACGCGGGGTCTCACGTGTCCCGTTTCCACTCCATTTAACCAAGGCTGTATAACACGACATCTCCGGGCCGGGCGTAACGAGGCGCCAGGGAGTCTAAATCAAGGCCGAGCGTTACCAATTTATATGGCAACACAGGCGAGCACTTCGGTCTTCTCGGTGCAGACCAGACTGGTGTTTCCTGTTCTCATGTGGAGCATGTTCTCACGACACCATGCTGTTTCTCATTCCCCCCCCCCCCCCCCCCCCCCCCCCCCCCCCCCCCCCCCCCCACACACACACACACACACACACACCCACTCAGGATTATCTCGGTGCAAACACTCGTGCGTGCAAACATGCAGAGTCACAGACACACGCGAGCAACAAATACAGCATTTAAATGTACACGTCGGAGGGTACATCTCAATCACGCCACAGTAGAGCACATTCTGCAGGCTTCCTGGAATCCCACGGCCCGTTTCTGCGAAAGCTCCCGGCCGGGGTCACGGACCCGGTTCTCCCCGAGTTTCATCATGGCCGCGGACCTCACGGCCGAGCAAACCACACACGTTCCATGGAACACACGCCAGCAAGTCAGACAACCTGAGTTCCTGTTTGATTTGCCATTTGGTCATGACAACGGAAACACGAATCTTTTCTCAGGTACGCAAGGGGCTCGGACTGAAGCCCTCATCCCACTGCTTTAGGTGAGCTTTGCTGAAAAGACACTTCCACAAGGGGGATGACGATGGTGATGATGATGAAGACAGAGCTTTAGTGTAATGTGTAGTGAATGAGTAAAATTAGATCTGTGTGTGTGTGAGATTATCTTATCTTTATATCTTAATTGAATCTGACATGAATGTTCTATTCAGCCTCTCAAAAAATTTGAATACAGTCATTTGTTTTTGTAATTGAATTCAAAAAGACAAACCGTCATAGCTGCTAAAGTAATTAGCAAATGAAATATTTGTTTGCTAACAGCTTGTAATAATCAGAATATCAGAATCCCTATAACAAAATAAATGTCCAATTTCATTTATTTAGTCAGGATTGCAGGTCAACTTTTTGTGATTTAAATTATGAAAGCATTTTTCACCATATTAAAATTTTTGAGATGCACTTCTAATAATACCCAGACCCAAAAAAGATAAAATTGCTGCCGAAAGAAATGTTTTCTTCTAAATGCTTTTATTCCATTATCATCTGTCCCTCACAGTGGTGAAGTAATGTTATGAATTTGCCGTGATTTGTATTGTGCGCGGAAATTACGAGTCCTGCTGTACACCACAAAGGACACTAAATAACAGCCATGTTTGAAAGGGGCTCAAATTATAATTCTTGCAAAATTCAAGGTTCTCATTTATCAGAATGAGAACTCGATTATTTACCTTATATTCATGTGCTTTCCAGAGGACAAAACTGAAAAGTTAGGAGGATAAATAGAGGATAAATAAAATTACAGCTACAACCCTACATTCCTTAAATTAGAACAAAATGAAAACTAAAATACTTTCAATATTTTATTCACAGCAAAAAATAGCTAAGATAATTTGTCCATCTTTATCTACTAAATGAGCTCATTTCAGATTCGCTGCCTGCTACAGGTCCCCAAAAATTTGAAATGATCTTGTTTTGTGCCTGAAACTGTAAAATTTCTCAGTTATAAACTGTTCAATATTAAAACATTTGTATTCTATTGTGAATAAAATATTGACTCGTGTCATTTCAAAGTCTTTTAGTGTTTATTTTATTCACATAAAGAACGTCCCAACTTTTAAAGAATATGTGTGGTGTGTGCATGTGTGTATCTGAGTGGAAAAGCTGATGTGAGAATCTGATTGGCTCTTCATCATAAAGAATGGGAGGTCAGCGGGTCATGCACACTGTAACCCTTCTTCACCTATTCACTGAACTAATTCCCATTCTGTCCATCTGATGTTATTTCCCGGGGGCTACGCACATCCCCCTACAGCCCCACACACACACACACACACTCCAGCTGTATGAAACAGCGGTGTGTGGACGCCACCGCGGCCATCTTGTCTTACCCAGTTTCCTTCGGCTTCCTGAACAGAGGAGGAGAGAACTAGGACATTATACACACTCGCACAAACACACGCACACGCACGCATGTCCACAGAACAGAGAACATATATAAGTACACACGTACTGATAACGGAACGTGAACAGGACACGTGGGAATGTGCGCGGGCACGGCGCGACACTTACGATCGTTTGAACGCCTCCAGTATGTTGGTCTGCTGCTCCTCCTGTGCGGCTGAAATGAAAGGAAGAGAGGAGGACGGCAGGGATGAACCGGTGCGGCGTGCTGGCCGGGTGGCGCCATGCCAGTCCCGCGGACATACCTTCAACCGTGACTTCAAACGTGCAGCTGTCACACTTGTCTTTGGACGTCACCTCGCATCGGTAGCCGCCGGCGTCAGCCTCCACCACCTTAATAATGCTCATTTCGTACGTGTAGATCTGCAAATGCAAAAGAAGTGTTCAAACCGCAGCAGGAGGTTCCAATACGGCAGGAAGCGGCCGAGACGCACCTTGGTGTTGCGGTCGTAGGTCTCTTTGAACTGCAGGTGCTTGCCTGCCTTGCTGCTCAGGTCCAGCCATTTGCCTTTCAGCCACTTC
The DNA here is from genome assembly GCF_900700375.1 of Denticeps clupeoides. NCBI lineage: Eukaryota > Metazoa > Chordata > Actinopteri > Clupeiformes > Denticipitidae > Denticeps > Denticeps clupeoides. The sequence continues at coordinate 3,592,125 of NC_041713.1, read as the reverse complement.
ATGGCGGGTTTGCGCAGCAGGTTGGAGGAGTCGACTCGGGCCACAAACGTCACGTTCTTCCCTGACGTCAACACAATTGTGCAATAGTCTCAACTTGGGGAAGGAAAAGCGAGGAATCTGCAAAGGATCTTTACATGAGAGCGGGAAAACGGGAACATTTCTATTCGATCTGGCCTTGCGTCCACACGGAGACGGCGTTTCAGGGGACCGAGAGCAGTTGTTTTCTAAATAGTGAATTTCTCTTTTTTCCGTTTATCCATGTGGACGACTGTGTGTCCGTGTGGACGACTAAGCGGCTGAGAATTAGCCCAACCTCCAGCATGACATATAACCCCAAATGCGTCTTACATACAACGATGGCGGATAAGACGTTTGTGGTTGTGCTGAAGTGGCTGCAGAACCTCATGGACGCCAAGCAAAGAGGGTGGTAGTAGCCTAGTGGGTAACACACTCGCCTATGAACCAGAAAACCCGGGTTCGAATCCCACTTACTACCATTGTGTCCCTGAGCAAGACACTTAACCCTAAGTTGCTCCAGGGGGACTGTCCCCTGTAACTACTGATTGTAAGTCGCTCTGGATAAGGGCGTCTGGTAAATGCTGTAAATGTAAATGTAAATGTAAGGAGAGCGGGGAGTTACAGTGTAAGTGCGTAACTGTGGATGAGGACATTTCAGATAACGCTCCCATGTGGATGTGGAGTTTTTTTGAAACCGAAGACCTGTTTTTGAGAAGATCATTCTCGTGTGGACGACATTGAGAAAAAAAAACAACAGTACAGAGAGCAGAGAGTTTTCCGAACAACTCTGTCTTTTCTGTTCAGTATGTCACGTTGAGTTGTCATGGCAACAGCAGATTGAAGCCATAATCTAAATGGGGGTGCGAGGATGGAGCCTCACCTTTAGTTGCCACGGTGCTTTCAGGCTTTTCCACAAACAGACCTGTGATCTCCGACATCTGACGCTCCTCTCCGGGAACATGCTCTGAGAGGGAAAGAACACAAAGGTCACGACCTGCCAATCACCTGGCCAGTTTTCACGGTACGTCCTTCTGTAGTCACCTTCTCAATAAAGCCCTATCGTACATTCAAAGCCTTCATAATTTGGGGTGGAAAGTATGACCATAATTCAAATTCGTGTTTAAGAAATGTTTGTCTCAAGAGCTTAGTGGGTAACACACTCGTCTATGAACCAACACGCCCAGGTTCAAATCCCACTTACTACCATTGTGTCCCTGAGCAAGATGTTCTAAGTTGCTCCAGGGGGGGACTGTCCCTGTAACTACTGATTGTAAGTCGCATATTACTGAATGTAATATGAAGGCTCATTTCAAGTGAAGTAAAATGAGCTGCTCTACTGCTTCTCTACTGCTGCTCTTATAGTCTAGAGGAGGCTCTACTGCTCTGATGCCCTCCTGAGATGCAGCTGGGCTCCAGGTTCGGTAGTCCTACTCCACAAGGTAGTTAATCAAACTACCAGTCATTAGCCCAATCGTCCTCACAACCGAGTGACACCAGTGGTCTGATCTACCCTGGAGGACAGCGATTTCAACACCCTGCCATAGAGCTGGTACCCAGCACCATTCATCATGGACATTTTAATCAGCAGCCTGCATGCTGATCTTATAAATGAGGCCTCCGGAGGTGCCCAGGATAAAAAGCTCAACAGCTTTCCTGTGCAACGCACATTTACATAAATTCCAGCATCCGAGACCAACCAGGCTGAATTGCACAATGTGCACCAGCAGCTAAAACTTTACGGTTCACAGTCTGGATATTAATGAGGGTTTATCTCTTTAGCCGGTTCTCCTTCTGACCCGCGGATTCAACAGGGATGGGAATAAAGCCTCTGGCTTTGTCCACTTACTTCTCACTCCATTACCCCTTTCCCCCGGGGTCGAGATTGTGAAATCGTTTACTGACCACTGAGGCATTGGGGTCTCTGCACAGCCCCCATATAGTTCCTTACTGTACAGTAAAAAAGTAAAAGGAATTTCCTAACATTCCATATGCTCATTCAAATACATGCTAATGTGTCAGAGTGTCTTACCATCTTCAGGCAACTCTGTATCAAAGAGAAAGAGAAGAGAGCAATTCAACACTTTATGTATTCATAGCTGATGTCTTCTAATTCAGTGTGTGCAAAATTGTGCCATTTTGGATTATTAGATTATAATATTATCATATGGGGCAATTGATTGAAGACATTTCATGAAATCAAGTATACAGAACATCCTTCTGCATGTGTAAAAGTTTAAAATGCACAGCCATTTGCCCAGCTAGGTTGAGAGGGTGGGGTCAGGGACATGCATTGAACCTCCATAAAACTCCTGCACTGCTTGTTTTATGGGCTGGGTTAATGACAGAGAGTTAGATTTGATCTCGGCTGGGGGATCTGCAGACCTCACGCTATAGACCATGGTACCAGTTACCATGTTTTGGAGGCAGACTGAGGGTATTTGGAAGAAAAATTCCAACAGATTCCATTCAAAGTGAAACATGCAACATGTGTACATCTATATATAATGGAATATGTGCCTATTTCTACACATAATCTAAGCCATTATAGTTCTGAAAACACTAAATGTCATTAAACCCACATAAAACATATAAAACTGAAATGAATATGAATAGTTTGCATACAGAGAGATGAAGACGATGTTATATGTGTTTCAGAATTAGATGAAATGGTGTTGGTCAGCATTCTGTATACATTATTTAAAAAAATGTAATTCCCATATTGCATGTCAAAGAGCTGTTAATAATTCATTTGATGAAATGCATTTCGTTTAGTGACAGTAAAATATGTAAGGCATGACTACAAAATAATCAACTCTATATGCATATAATGTCACCCAAGGAACCCTGGTGCATTTTGAGCAGTCCCATACATGACAAGTTGCTCATTTGCGTTGGTCGTGTGCCAGTCAGAGCCCCTGTGACGGACGTGAATTGTCCAGCAGGGGCAGTGACTGACGGTCACCAGTAAAGACACACTGTAAACCACCATTAAAACCAGCACAACCAGTGCAGCATTGCCATCCCTTACCATCTCCGCCCTCACTGGCTGCATGGAGAGAAACAATAGACGGACACGTAGATTAGTGTTGGGGGACAGGGAAGCGAGTTTGGTGATAGAGGGGACTCTATGTCTGGCGTATGGTGAAATGACTGTAAGCACATATGGTGGTGCACACATGTATGCAGCAGTTGAGAGATACAGATGCATACAACACAGTGGACACACACATGAGTGAGCGAGAATAGCGCTTACCATCAGTAGCAGGACTGGCGACTACTGTTAACAGAAACAACAGGTAATGATTATGCATAATGTGTCATAGTTCAACAGAATTATGCATAATGTGTCACATATGTCAATGCACCATGTATTGGTGTGCGCAAACACACACATGCACACGTATGCATTCTCTCTGTATGTATATGTGTGCATGTACAGTATAAGACTGCATTCTCTCACCTCACACAATCACATGAACTTTTCTTAATATTTCTAATTAATCATAGGGATCACTGTGAGTATTATAGTAGTATTATTAGCTAATTATAATTACACCTCTATCTCAAAAACTGCAATGGAGGTTGCAGGTTCAAGTCCCGAACCACAGAGGTGCCACTGAGGTCCTCTTGATGAAGGCATCGTCACCACACACTGCTCCCCGGGCGCCTATCACTGCTGCCCACTGCTCGCTAAGGATGATGGTTCAATGCAGAGGACACATTTCGTAAAGGTGGTAGGGTGGTAGTTGTAGGGTGGGTAAAACATTGCAAAGTCACGGGTCCCTGTAACTACTTAATATTTAATTGGTGTAAATATAATTGTAAGTCAAACAAATAGATTGACAGGGCTAAAATAATGTATATATATTACGGTTGTCTTAGATACACATTTCGTAAAGGTGGTAGGGTGGTAGTTGTAGGGTGGGTAAAACATTGCAAAGTCACGGGTCCCTGTAACTACTTAATATTTAATTGGTGTAAATATAATTGTAAGTCAAACAAATAGATTGACAGGGCTAAAATAATGTATATATATTACGGTTGTCTTAGATACATAATAAATATATTCAAATGTCAAAGTTCATTTGAATATGGTTTGTTCCCAGGTTCGGGGCAGGCAGAGTAAATAAAACATTTGTTGACATTTAAAACAGGAAAGAATGAATATGAGATGCCGCGAGAAGAGATTCCACCCTTGGGTTGTCCTGCTGCGGTCCAAATTTACATGCATATACATCTACATGTGCACAGTTATGTATTTACATATATGCAGGATTTAACCTACATACTCCTAATGGTGAATGGCTAAATTTTGATGACTTAGGACACACATTTTCTCTCTTGCACACACACAGAGACACACACACAATCAGACTCATTTGTTACTAATTAAGCACAGGCCATCACACGTTGGGATTTTTGCCCCGGCAGTTCTTCGGAGGGCTTCAGATTTAAACTTTAGGCAACATGATGCATTTCTCCACATGAAAAAGATCCCAGGTACCTGCATCTTTGTGCTTAATTAGAGACATGATTGACACAATTAACACAAAAAGAAAGGCCAGGGTGCGAGTTCCCCTCCCGCCTGGTAGCATTGAGGCGTCCCTGTCCCAGTCAGCGCTGCGTCCATTAAAATGAGCGGAGAGGAAGTGGTCATGACAGAGTGTTACGGTAATGAGGACGAGCCTCTATATTACAGACAGTGACAATAATACAGCATAAACACACACCCACACACACAGCGTACAGCCAGGAAGAACATTATCGAGGCCCCTCCCGTCAATAATAACGCGGCGGCTCATACGGCCGCGTCCTGCCATCGTCAGGCCTGCTGCATTACAGCAGCTGATATGGATGAAATACGAATTTATTGCGGCTCCTCCAGGCTCGTAGTCCAGCTGTAGGGATGTCGAACGCCATGGCCAACTTAGTCATGCCTACAGATGCAGAGATAAGCGGTGCAGTCGGGTTTCATGTGTTCTGGGACGGGACAGAATGACAGCAGCAGCACACGCAGCCTGGAAATAGTTTTAAACGACGGGGATGATGCTCATGAACAATCCGTATTCCGGAAACGGTAAGGGCTGAGGAGGAAATGACAGCAGGTGGGGGTGAGTGTGGATGGTAGTGGAGTCAGATTTGAGAGAATGGCATTGTGGGTCATGGGAGTCGTGCGTGATGACAACATTTTACGGTCAGGGCCCACACCGCGAGGGTCAGTGTGTGGCGCTACCATCGTCCTCGTCTGGGCTTTCTGAACGAGAATAAAACGCACGGCTCAGGTCAGCGCGGAGGAAGCACATCGGGACATCTGGACAGACAGAGGATCACAAACTCACCCTCCGACTCTGTGGGGAACAAAGAAAGAGAGGAACCAGATTACAGATCGTTTCATATTTTCTCCCAGATACAAGTCCAACATTTCCTTCAGGTGAAATCAGGGGTTTATCGTTCTACTAATGGGATTCTGTGTTCTCACCAGGAGGAGGCGCCGCCTCTTTCTCTTTCTTAGCTGCAGGGGACAAGAGAGCACAGAGAGGATCAGCATGGCAATGGTGGATAATGTGGTCACTATAAAAGGTTTCTAGTCCAGTCGTCTTACAGGATGAATCAGGAGAAACCCCAAAAGACTTTTACTTTTATTCTGAATAAAGTTGTCTACCTGTTCATTAAAACAGCATTACACGTTAGGAGAATTTTCTTTGGGTAACAGGAATAAATTTGCAGTGTTTTTCTTTTATAAAAAGAGATATGCAACCAAACCTCTTAACAACAAAAGTAAGCCTTTTTAAGTTTTTAATTTTTATTGTTCTATTATAAAAAAAAGAAATGTTATCAATTTAGGACACCACATTCATAGTGCTTAAGCCACGCTAAGCGTTTTCTTTTTTTTTTTTAATCAGTTTCGTCTATTTAATGTCTATTTTCAGAATCGGAATCGTGTTTATGTGAGCAAATACATAAAAGGAATTTGTTTCCGGTCGATGGCGTCTCTCAAGCACAACAGTATAAAACAACAAAGATATACAATATAGTCAAATGTCTTTTATAAAGAAAAATACAAAGATTACAGAAATAATACCAACCTGCAATGTGTGTGGGGTTCTAAGTTCAGCTGGTTAGTAAGGTGATAGCGTGGGGAAAGATTCTTCCCTGAAAGCATATCTTTAAGCATTTGGAACCATCACTCCAGAGCTAAATGCCTCAAGCGAACCTCATTGTTAGGGATAGAGGTAGACAGCAGCAGGTAAAGACAGCAGGGTGCTCCAGATCTGGACGCTGATGTCCACGTGATAACGGGTCATCAAAACACTCCTGTCCAGTTTCACTCATAACTTCTTCTCCTCGCCTTACCTCCCTCACACCGATCCACAATTAACCCCAATGCTCTGGGCAAGTGATCATCCCACATCTTCAGCGCTTGGGTTACAAGATCCCAAACTTGGCCTTGACCCCCAAGGGTCGCGCTACGGCAGCGTGGCATGCGGCGAGGGCCGACACCTCTATTTCTGATAAGGTTTGTCTTTCAGACTGCTGCCGGTTAATGGGGTATCAGTGTGAGTGGGTTGAGCTCAAGGTCTCGGGGGTGGTGGTTGGCGATGGGGTGAGGAGGTAACGGGGTGGCAGGAGACTTGCCAGGCTGTAAATGCTTCCTCTGACCTCAGTTCCAGGTCTTGGCTCTGAACCTTGTCTGTAAATGGATTGGTCACAGGTCTACTGTGGATCTGTCGCGTGAATACTGAAGTGAACTGAGAAGGTACGCTAAGCTCCCTCAAATTAAACTCAAATTTTTTCTAATCACCCTACATCTTGTGATTTTAACGTTGTCACAGTTGAATAAATGTCCGTAATCATTGAGGCCGGAATACAAAACTTGCATAAAAAATGCATCTGAAAAAGTGATGCTGTCTAGACAACAAACACAATACAGATAGATGGTGCCATTTATTAGGCTACGCTATTACTGGTAATGGGTTACAGAAGCCAAGCAATATCTTTGATTTTATATCTAAACTTTTACTGTTTACTTTATTTGTTGACAAATAAAAACAAGACTAAATATGGTTGACAGAATAAAAACTATACTAAAATGACGTTATTTCCGCTCATTTAATCGCGTTGTATTTCTTTTTCCTGTGTCTCTGATCCAATCACACAGATGATGTCACTTCCTCAATCACCATTTGTGGCATTATTTAGATTTCAGGACACTTGTGGTGGGTCAGCAGATGGATGGGATAAAAAGACAAAGTAATCTTTGGACGCATTTTCTTTACAATGAAGAAGAAAAAATGCGGCCACTTAAATGATGTAGAGTATTCAAGTTTACAAAATAACAATAATATAATAACTAGAAACCAAAATTCCTGGAGAAACTTTGACAGTCCCGTCCGGGGTTCATTCTTGGGTTCATTCAAGTTCAATGGAGCAAATGCAAATGTACACCCCGGATGCTAGAATGGGGTTCGAATCAACCCCATTTACTTGTTCAGGGTGTATGTCTGACCCACCATGCAAAATTTGTTGGGTTTTGATTGAACCATGTGCAAGAAGGACACAAGACCATAATGAGAGCAAACCTGAATGTGATTCACTGGAAATAGGGACGCCGGAAAAAAGGACGACGGGTCCAAACGACAGTACGCACACGTCGAGAGAGGCGAGATCCAAATTTTTTAAACATGTGTGAGCAGGGGTGTTTTTAAAATGCTACCAATGCTAAAATTAGCATTCAATGCATTTTTATAGGGATTTAACCCTTTGACCATTAATGGCCCGGCCACGCCCACTCAGATCTCTTATTAAAGTAATAGCACACCTCACACAATAGAGTACAAATTTATATATATATATATAGCTTTCTGGTGTGCATGCTCCAGTACGACCCGCATTAATCACCAAAAAAGGGGAAAATAAATAAATAAATAAATAAAGTTTTTCCCTTCTTGAAAGTTTTTTTTTTTTTTTCAACATTGTGCATGATCTGTAAGCCAAGCAGAGGCAAGCCATATGTCAAAATGTTGGTCTTGGCATGTTCTACGAGTCTTTGTATGTCTAACCATGTGGCTGCAAAAAAAAACAAAAAAGTTGATTTTAGTCCATCTGTAGGGATGTCGAATGCCGTGGCCATCTTATTTATGCCTACAATTGCAGAGATATGCGATTTAGTAGGCATACAGCATTTATTGTCCATTATGTTGACAATTATGTCCCTCCTCTTAGAATTAAAAATGCACTCTTTTCGAAGAAGAAGAAGAGTTTGCTTTCGCTGGGAACCCTCAGGCTTCCACTCTGCCACTTCTGTCCCCTCTCTTTGTGATGTTGCTATCTCTGTCCAAGCATCCCGACATGGAGAAAGCTGCGGATCTACAAGTCCCTGGGCTACCTCCAGCTTCATACGATCTGCTGAAACGCCTCCCTCTGAATGCGCTGATTCAGCACTAAGGCTGGAAAGTGAGAAAATCCCCTGAGATCTCTCTGTCCAAATTAGTCCTGTGCTGTAAAACATGGGGGGAGTGCAGATTCTGGGGGGGTGGGGCACGATTGTTTATCCATGACTACCGTCTCATCCCTCGCATCCTGGATTTCAGAGCTCCGCCCTTCCACCCAAAGTGCTCTCTGGTTACAACCTGTCAGCACATGTCATAGGATATTCTGATTTTAACCTCAACTCATAAACACAGACAGACACACACAAAAAACACACACACACACACACACACTCCATCAGTAGCTCTATATCAGGTGTTAAATTGGAGTAAAAGCAGTAGAAGCTATTCTGAGTTGGAGCTGGAGCAAACTGATGATCCCGATCCAGGGTGGCTGAACTGATGCAGTTTTTTTATTTTATTTATTTATTTATAATAATGCCGTTATATTAGCAAGAAAATAACCAGAACAGACCCAGAAGTGTGAGCAATCTTATTATCACCCTTCAGAGACCTTGCAGCACAGAAGCACAGAATTCATACCTTCTAGCAAATCTTTCTCTTTAAATCTTGAAAATTAAAACACACTAATTATCCCAAGGCACCACTCCAATGTGAGAGGTATCTTTATTCATCGTTATATGTCTCTATAAATAACGGCCTCCGCCTCTATTTCATTATATAACCACTTTGAAGCACTTTGTTTGGACAGATGATGAAGGCCTGTGTCCGTATTCAAATATATGTTAAAAAAAAAAAAAAAAAAAAAAAAAAAAAAGAAGAAGAAGTTGGAGAGGGCATGAGTGTGCAGTCTAACCTCTGAGGAATGTGCGCCTGGTTAATCCCCCCTGACATTTACTCCTCTTCCCTCTCAGCCTTCCTCCACGCTCAGCAGCGGCGCTGCATTAATCCCCAACTGCGGAGCGCCGTTCGCGCCTCGGCCCCCATCAAACAGGCCGAGCTTAAAGACCCTGGTCTACGGCAGATACGATCCGAAGTGATTAGCTGTAATTCCAGGATGTTTCTGTAAGTAGGTAGCATGTTAACAAGGAGCCACCAATCACGTCGCAGTGTTTATGTGAACGTGAGCGCCAACGCCACAGTGTGTTAATGTCTGCGTGCACCGGATGACTTCTTCACCTCCCTAACACACACACACACACACACACACTGCCTTCCATTTACAGTTCAAAATTGTTGTAATGCGTTCCAGCCCAAACCCTCAAACACGAACGTTGTAATTGACATGTTACGTGTTACATCAGAGCGACAGTTACAGGGACAGTTTCTCGCTGTATCATCGCAGATTAGAAAGATGCTGGATGAGAAAACACGTCCTTTCGCGAGCGATTCATTCAAGTGGACAGGATGCTCACGCGTGTGACGAGGGTGTATTTTTAACGTCGTTCAGCCCCTTCGTGCAAAGCAGCAGAGGCGCTGCGCACTGGGCCCAGGCACAAGGTAGGCCCTTAAAGAAATTATATATAGTGCGCCGTGTGTGGGTGAGTATCAGCGGCATTAAAGGAACTTGGCCTGAGTCCACGACCCTCCGGCTGCAGTCGGCTGCAGAGCTTTTACTGTTTTATGGGGGGGGGGTACACTTAAGCCGACCGGACCGATACATCACTCTATCACTGGCCTGTGCGCTGTGACAGCGCCGCTGATGTGATTTACAGGGCCACCCCGGTCATAAATACATGTTTTCAATGCAGAAACTGGAGAATCAGTTTTGGATGGGTGGTTGAGGGCCAGTCACTATATCTTTGGTCTAGGCTGGTCTAGGTCTAGATGGTGCCTTCTAAGCCCTGGCGTATTGTGAAGCCAGGCCTTTGTCGCACTAGCTGTGTTATAATACAGCAGAGGTGTTGGTCAGTAGTTGTCACAGCTGCTCTTGCTATTTACGGCCGTGGTTCGGTAGAAAAGAAAAAGAATGTTTGGTGACGATATTTTTCTGTAACCTAGGCGCCATCAAAGCAGCTGTCACCATGGTTTGATTAGACTGTAATTTTAGAATTGTGGCCTGTGCATCTACCAGCAGGGCCTGTAGGGTCACTGCAAATAAGGGATATCAGAGGTTTTGAAGGGAAAATGTTTAAAATATGAATTGTTAATAGACAACCCGTGGCCTAGTTAACTTTCAAGGAGAGTTGGCTCCAAAGTTAGTTGGAAATGTTAGTGAAAATAATAATTTTTCTAAAGATTTTAGAAAAGTAAATCAGCAATGTGTTCTTAAAAATGTTTCTAGCCGTTTGCCCATTGCAAATTGTTGGCTAGCTAATTTTCAAGTGAGTAGCAAGCTAGCCACAAAGCCACGCTAGGAAAGACCTTTGAAATGTTATAGAAAATAAACTTGTGTAAATGTGGCAAATAGAGACTCTGTAACCAAATGTAAAAATACTGTAGCACTGAAATGAGCTAAATGCTAACTGCGTTGGGAAATGCGTCATGGGAGCCACAGCGCAAAGTAGCCTAAATCCTTTGTGTGTTCTTGTTAAACAGTAAGACAACGTTAACAACGGTGCCATAAAGGTAATTGCGTCTTTACAAATCAAGATTCTGTTGTTGCCGGCCATAAAGACGGCTGTATTGCTGCAGAGCCGAATCCAACGTTCACCCTTTTCTGCATGACGTTAGCCCTACTCGCCACAGCTAACCAACATGAAGCCATTAAATAATTTACTATTAAGGTGTGGTTCTACATTTACATTACATTTACATTTATGGCATTTATCAGATGCCCTTATCCAGAGCGACTTACAATCAATAGTTACAGGGACAGTCCCCCCTCAGAGCAATTTAGGGTTAAGTGTCTTGCTCAGGGACACAATGGTAGTAAGTGGGATTTTGAACCCGGGTCTTCTGGTTCATAGGCGAATGTGTTTCCCACTAGGCTACTACCACCCCTAATCTAAAGATAGAGAACTGCAAATGTTAAAACTCTCCTGATGGCTTGGTAAATAACATATTGTGGCCATTATTATTAAATCAATGCCGAGACTCTCCATCTGTCTGTAATTCATCTGCAGGAATGGTGCATGCCGGTGGGGGCATGAGGAGGGTGCTGGCATGAGGTAACTCTAGCCTGTCCAGGGCTGACCTGGCAAAGGCGGCGTCAAGGGAAAAAGATTCTGTTTCACCACCGCTGCCTGCGGATTAGGAGGCTGGGTGGATCTTGGCGGACCCTGACTGTGATGCGCAGGTTTTGTGCGGGTGCTCATCAACCCGGGTGTAGTAGTGAACCGCCTGCACTCTAATGACCAGCGCTCGTGTCACCGATGGCTGCTGGGGATGGTGATGAGCATGGAGAGGGTGCAGTCTTTCAGAAGATCATCTGTCCAGTGGAACCAGTGGGCATCCCGGCCTTGTGTAGCAATGCAATTAGCGAGTGTAATTAGCTCAGCTTGCCCCATTCCAGGAAGGGGTGGTGATGCGGTTCGCTTTGAATGGCGGGAGCGTCCTGAAGTCAGAAATTCCCTGGAGGTATTTCAGCCAGGATGAGTGAAGGCTGCAGGATGGACCGATGACAGGACATGGACTTGATGTAGATATAAACTGACAGACAGGAAATCCAAGTCATTCCTGTGACTGGAATAAAATGCCTGTGAACAGGCCTGTGATGAATCAGGTTTTTTTTTAACCCAGTTCGATCATAAAACAGTGTCCTCTCAATGACCCAGCTGTATTGTCTATTTATGTTCATCTTTAATCTTTATCCAGAATCTTGAATCAGAATCGGTGCACTGGGGCATGGGGGAACGTATGTGCAGTAACCCAACTTGGGGGTCAAATCTACACATCAAGCCAATAAGCCTTTTGTAATAACAGGTGCAACTGAATTATTCAACTCCAACCATCCCGGTCTGTGTTCATGGGGAATATCAGCCCACACTTATCCACTCACTCCCGACTGCTGCTGTCCGCCTATTCTATTCTTACGGCTGTTTATTAAACAGACGTGCTTTCTGGGTGTCACCGCAGTCTCGGGGTGGCAGACAGTCTTAATCATGGGAGTCAACACTTCTCACAGGACGGAGAGGGGACATATGAGCCTTGGGGGGTCGGGGGAGATACAGATGGTGTTGCCAGGTTATCCAAACTTAAGCAAGTACATTTTCAATGCCAATCAAAGCTATGCCTTTCTAGTGCACTCACTCTTTTAAAAAAAATAACACAGTAATATGTGTAGCATGCTTCTGAAAAATCAAGGCAAGTAGAACAAATGGGAAGAGAGATGGCTGCTTGAGATCTGGCAACCTTGATGACAGCGTCTATAGTTTGCATTGTGAGCAATGTTTGCACGAGTAATCTGATATATGTGATGTCATGCATAAGTAAAAGTCTGTGTGTGTGTGTGTGTGTGTGTGTGTGTGTGTGTGTGTGTGTGTGTGTGTGTGTGTGCGTGTGCATGCTTATTTAACTGATTTAAAGATCAGTGGTGTCAATTCAAGAAAACGAACTTTGGCAGGTGCTGAAAGCAGCAAAAGTAAAACAAATGGGAAATGAAGGCCTATAAATACAGGAGTCCACATTAAGTGAATGATGTAGCTTGCCACTAGCGAATGTCATTACTTATATCAACATACCTGAGCAACTTTTGATTTTCTATTGCACGCCCTGTACGTGGATGGGAATGCTGAATGTGGCAGCTGCAGCCATGGTGATTGTAAATGAGGGTGTAACATCCACTGTTAACCGATGAAGAATGACCTGTTTACTTTACTCTTTGGAGAGACCAAAGAATTAAACGAGGAACTTTATTCAACCAGTTGTTTTTTCTGAATTGAGTCCAAACTCAATTGGAGTTCAGTCTTTAATATCTACTCCCCACGCGCCCTCGTCCGCCCTCCCGCCGGCTCATGCTCTTTGAGGAGTCTTATCAGATTACCTGGCGCCCCAGGATTTACACCAACACAGGGCAACTGCTGAAAAGTAAGACACACAATCACCGCTAACTACTGGCTATAAATTTTCTTTACATTTACTGGGGCAGCCTGAAAACACGGTCGTATTTGAAAAATGCAGCTATGAAATGTGGCCCACGCTGGAGTGGATGTTCTTTCCCGGCCCGTCCCACTCCCACGTCCTGTCCCAATCTCACACGAGCCACTCCCATCCCATGCCTTTGATCATTGTTACTGCAAATTAATACAAATAAAAACTGATCTATTGTTATTATGTTTCCCTCTCCTGGCTCCTCCCGGTTCACTGTTACTGGGACTGTTAGACGTGTATGTGTGTATTTTAGATGAAACCCATCTCACAAATACGTAGTCCATGCAGTTTGGCGGGTTAAAACGAAAGACATATAGGCACATTGATCTCTGTCGTTCATCACGATATCACAATGTAGTATTCTGTTCTGAGAGCTGAGCGAATCGTCTATCGGTCCCTCACTCGCAGGGTGTTAAAAAAGGAGATGTTCCTGCCCTAGTCTTAGTCTTTTGGACTGCGACAGAAGCCCGTTAGATAGAAAGCGAGACCAGAGAGAAGCTGAAGGTGTCTTCCTGCTCACCTGGCTTCTTGGGTTCAGGCATGGCTCAGTCTGCGCTTGTCGGTCGCTCTGCACTCGTGCAACTCCACCACCCACGTCCTCGAGTCTCTCTGCTTTTCCTCCTTCATCCCTTTTTATGCCCCCCTTCCCCACCCACCCAATCTTCCTTGGATCACAAGACCCTTCTCCCATGGTCAGAGGGAGAGACAGAGGGAGATGGTGACAAAACCAGCGTCACTTGAGACCTTAAGGGAATCCAAGTTGTAAAAGGACAGATGAGCGGTGGAGGAGAGAGTAACAGAGACGGAGAAAGGACAAGAACCGACGGAAAAGATGCTTAATGCCTTCAGAGACATGGGATGGTTACCTGGGTCTGGTACCTTAAAACAGGCGTGTACCTGAATCAAGGACCTGTGCGTGCTGAATTCAGGATTTGGTCAAATTCCATGATAGTACATGTTTTGTTGGTGCACTTTTCTCAGCACTTCATGGTCAATCTTTCCCTGCAAATTTCAAATACAGGTTGCCGTGTCTTTATATTTCGGAGATTTGTTTGCAACATGTGTGAAACCAAAAGACCGTTTCATTGACAGTTTTCCACGTCCCCAGATGCCCTCACCCACATTTCAACCACCAGGCTCTTATTGCTGTTTCCACAGCGCAAGTGCCAGGCGTCCTGGCCCGATGCTGCACAGCGGCTCTGCCTTCTCCTTTGAACTTTAATTTGGGCAAGGGTGCCCTAAGACAGAAAGATGGCTAAAGACTGACGACTGCATTATTTTTAGTCGCTGCAACTTGAGATTAGGTGGTGAGGGAGGGAGTGGGAGAAGGCAAAAGGATGGCCAGATGGTGAGGCTCTAACAATAAGTAGCCTGCGAGCTGAGGCTTGGGCAGTGAAACGAGAGACAGTAATTCGAACAAAAAATGCTGATCCGAAGATGGGTGATGATTTACCAAACATAATCCAGACGATCAGCGGCAAATACCTTCACGTTAACCACCTGCCTTTTTTTTACATGACTATCTAAACTTTCTACACTGTAAATCTTCACTAAATTCAGTTCATTTGAGTCCATAGCCAGTGATGCATTTAACCATCACCCTTGGTGAGCAGTGGGCAGCCACTTCTGTACCTTGGCAGATCAGGATTCGAACCGGCAACCTTCTGATTACAGGGCCGCTTCCTTAACCCCTAGGTCACCACTGCCCTGTGCGGCCTTATTCTGTTTAATGTTAACCACCACCCCTTCCAGCCTGCCTGCTCCTGTCCTGATCTACCTCAGAAGAAAGCCCGCTGCCCAGAGGAGCCAGTAACATCCCCGTTTCAGGAGACGGGAACATTGTAGGCCGGAAACAGGGAAAAAAGGAGAGAAATCATGTCAGGTGTCATCAGACCCCCGAACACACAGACGCCTGGAAGACATTCACAGATCCAGAAAAAAGGGAGACTTGAAAGAAGAAGAGCAATACCAACAACAGCAACATCTACAAGGAGTATTGCTCAGATGGTGACAGAATGAGTGTGTGTGTGTGTGTGTGTGTGTGTGCGGAAGTATGGAAACACAGAGGAAACGCAGGTGATGAAACAAACAGCCAACTTGTATTTGCCCGTTATCGGACAGGGCCTTGATGTACCTGACGAGGTTTTTGAAACGTGTCTGCGTCCCTCATTCCCACTGCCACATTCTGCATGAGTGGACAAAATTAGGACGGACTTGAAGGTCCAAGCATTCTATACAAAGCAGTGCCAGATTAGCCATGCAGAACTGGATCTGTCTGTAGATTTGCCAGAGTTCAGGTTTTCAGCTTATTACTTCTTTTGACTTGTTTACTAGCTTAGTATATAAGCATTTTTAGGGTTTGTTTCAAATTAGCTGAAGTCAATATTACTCATTTCATCCTTTAGGGCAGGGGTGCAGACCTTTCTTAATATAATGATTATATTTCATATACTTTTAATTAGCTGATTGCTTTTTATTGTAGGATATGATGCAATTACTGAAGTACTGTTTTATAAATCCTTGCTCACTGGTCTCACTTGTCTGACAGTATAAGTAATGGAAATAATATTTTTTATCTTTGAGGGAGCTGATTTAATATAAACGTTCCATCCCATTACGTGGCACGGCGCATTGTGCATTATACAGTGAAAGAACAAATCGTTTAAAAACTGTGCTGTTTCTGGCAGTGCGCTATTGCCCCCTGTTGAAAGCAACGGGTAACTACCGTCGCCGTTTTGATGACGTAGATTGTAGTCAGGCTGTAGTTTTCTTTGGTGCTTCCGGTGACGTCGATAATGCCGACAAAATGGCTTCGTTAAGACAACCACTGTCATCCCTCTTAACAGTTTTATTACTGATCTGCACAGAATTCGTCCACTGTAATACTAACAAAAGGGTAACTGCCTTTTTTCAATCGTTCTTTCGTTTATTACGGTCGCGTGGTGCTGTGCACCTTGTTTAGCTTGTTTGCTGTTTACGATTCCGTGCTAGCTTAGCATTTTAGCCAGTACGCCGGTGGACAGACAATCTGATTTGTAATACAACGTTAGAATTCAGTCAGTAGCATTTTATATAGCATAACAGTGTAAAAATTATTTATTCCTGTCTATTCGTTCGTGTTTGTAAAGTGTAAGTGCCACCCAGTTAGCCATTATTTTAGTTATAATAGTATCTTGTCTTTATTTTTTTGTAAATATCCTTAATATTATTAAATTGTAAAATTACGTATACAACCATTTTAAACTGCATAATATATTACTTTCTGTTTAATATAGGCCACAGACGGGCAGGATGCAGACTTCTCTGTTCCTCTGGAACATTCATTTGAGATGGGTGAGTCCTGTCTGCTGTAATAACCACGCAGCTCTCTCTTTCTCTTTCTCTCTCTCTCTCTCTCTCTCTGAATATGGTCCTGTGTGGAATTATTTGCATTATTGAACTACACAATTGAAAGAAGTATTGCATTCCTTAAAGAGTAAAAAGCTGTCCTTGTGGTCATCCGTAGACGATGTTCCACGGTTTCGCCGGCGTGGATCTCTGGAAGTACGGGGCGGGAGGGAGAACGGTGTCTCCATCTCGCAGGGCCAGCTGAGTGAGGAAGACAGGAACATGTTGAAGGTGAGAGGGGCTATACTTATATTTAGAACCTGGTTAATGGTCTCAGAAGCTGTAAATATAAAAAAAAATCTTTCTGTTATTAGTTGATATTAATTTATTTGAATGTTTTATAGTTTTTAGGCTCAGTTAGAGGTTGTATAACATTGTTTTTCTGGGTTCCTCGCAGGAAGTTGCTTCTGTTGATGGTCTTTATAGAATCCGAGTACCCAGAGTCTCTTTACAGGCAGACAGACAGTCTGAAAGGCAAATAGATGGCTACCTGACAGCCTTTGTGAGAGCAGTAGGTCCATTCCTCTAAATATCCGTATCTATGTTTTCTTTCTATTTATTATTATTATCAATAAGAATAAATGATTATTATTATTACTAAAGTCATCCTGGCAGATTTGTTTTGTGAATTGCTCATTTTTGGGTCCAATTTTTCCCCCTGTCTCCTTAGTGTGCTCTGGTGGAGTCTCATCTCAGTGATGTCATCACCCTCCACTCAGATGTTGCTGGCTCGCTCATTGGCGTCTCTATAGTAACCATCCCAGGGGCGTGCCGCGGGGTGGAGGTTGAGGATGAAGTGGACCTGGACGTGTTTAACACCACGTTGAGCATTATGGCTCCCGTCACTGCCCCGGTGTGAGTGGACACCCAAAAAAAACATTGTCCGGGACATCTTTTCACCACAGACGATTGCCACTGGCTTTAATCCTATGAGTGCTTTTAAATATTTACATTTCACGGCATTTACCAGACGGCCTCATCCAGAGCAACTTACAGTCAGTAGTTACAGGGACAGTCCCCCCCTGGAGACACTCTGGGTGACAATGGTGGTTCATAGGCAAGTGTGTCAGCCACTTCTTTGACAAATCTTAGAACAGTCATTATTTATATAGCACAGACTTTGTTTAGCTACAGATGGTAATGGTGAATCTGGAGATTAAAGCCAGCGGATCCACAAAATCAGTCAAATTTGACATCAATATTATGTTGGCACGTCAGACCTGACACTTGAAAATGTAATCTCATTTGTCGTGGTCTTCAGCCCAGAGACCGCCCTCTTCATTGAGAAGATGGAGCAGGAGATGGAGAGAAAAGGAAAGAATCCTCAAGAACAGAAGTCCTTCTTTGGCAAATACGTAAGTGCCTACCTTTCACTTCATGGCACCAGACAGACCTTGTGTTGATGTAGATGCCATTTAAACCATTCATCTGGGATTAATGGCTGATTTATTGGATTTTAACAGAGATCACGATTTGAATACCTTTTTTTCATGTGCTGCCATGCTGGGTTGGCTGGATACAGTCAGTGAAGTTTGAGGGGGGAAAAAATCGCAAGCGCAACATCTGTCAAATAAATTGCGATAATAATTTTTTTTCTTTCAAATGTTTCAGCCCCAGCACCTTGTATGTTGTGTTTCAGTTTTGTTGTCTGCAGATGACTGCGAGACGAACCTTGTTGGGTGTTCCATGATGCAACGGCGACAGAAGGATCCCAGCTGCCTCATGGGATACCCAACCTGTGCCGCGTGCTCGGTGTGGGCTTTCGTTGACTCTGTGCCGGTCTGTGCTGTGTTCCAGTGGTATTTGATTCTGGGAGGTGCAGTGTTCCTCATGGCCACCAGTTCGGCACAGCCCCCGGCAGGGGGAGACAGGCAGCAGAACTGATTTCAAGTACTGGACTCCCCCCTTGTCCTTGCATTGACCCTCTCACTGTGTGCTGCCACAGACTCACCCAGTAACCTCTGAACTTCCCATCGCCGTTTTGTGTGCGTCTGTGTGTGTGTCCGCACCTGTTTTCTTGCTTTGCGCCATATTAGTTCGATTTTTATTCCATGTAGGGCTGGGCTACCATCCAACTTCTTCCAATTCCAGTCCATTTCTACTTAATTGAATGTTCATTGTTTCTGATTGCAGTTAACATGCGTGGTCAGACAAGAGTTTTTTGGAACCAGTTAAGGAAACCAAAATATATTATCTGTAGATGTGATCGGTATTTCATGCAAAAACTAAAAAGTAAAAATTGCCCAGCCCTAGATGCATGTGGTTCATTGGATTTACTGATTTAATCCTAATTATTCCTCCCTCTGATTTAATATTTGTGACTTCTAACCTAAAGTAATACTTATGAATAGGAATCAAGAACCGGTTTCAAATGATCTGGTCCAGAGTGAACGTGATTTTCTGACTGGCACACATCCACAAAATCCACATATACATGATGCTGTGGCTGGACGGAATGAGTAATAGCTCAGGGGGAGTCATTACTCGGAATTCTGACCTACACCTGACCCCGGATCTCAGACCACGCAAGGCAGAACTCCGCAGCGAAT
Source organism: Denticeps clupeoides (assembly GCF_900700375.1). Classification (NCBI taxonomy): domain Eukaryota; kingdom Metazoa; phylum Chordata; class Actinopteri; order Clupeiformes; family Denticipitidae; genus Denticeps; species Denticeps clupeoides. The sequence continues at coordinate 3,572,750 of NC_041713.1, read as the reverse complement.
TGCTTCTGTCAGAAGGTTCAAGAATCAAATGCAACGACGGCTTTGATCTTCCTACCCACTGTGATCATTTGTGGCAGTTCGATTAGGGCGGGTGGTATCCCAATGCATGATGGGATTTCTTTCTCCAGTCCTCAGGCACGGTGATCCCTTCCAGTGTTCCCTCCTGTCTAACCTGTTTATATCCTTTTCTCCTTTTCTCTCTCTCTCTCTCACTCTAGTGGATGTACATTGTTCCTCTGGTCCTCTTCCTCATGATGTCAGGAGCGCAAGACCAGTCCGGGGGTGGAGCCAGCGGTGGAGCAGCCAATGGTGGCAGCCGATGATTGCCATGCATGTTCTCTGCAGATTTCTAACTTTATGCTGTACAGAATGATGTAATGAGACATTAACTTATACACCTCGCTACACACACACAAGTAAATTAATACACAAGCTGCTGATAAAAATGCACTGATGTTTTTAATAACTGATTAATAAAATACATCTTAAGCTGCTTGTTTTTGTGTGTTTTATTGAACCTCGTGGTTTCTCTCGGCTTTAGAAAGACAAGACAAATAACTGACAAGTGTTGAGGTCACAGGGCTGAGCGATTACCCGATCTCGGACAATTGTTTGAGACTATTTTCAGTCTCAAAAAGAGGACATCGGGTCACCCTATTGGTTATGGCCAAAGCAACATGGAGTAAATGAAGCTGCTGTGTAAATTTCAGTTTGGCAATATCAGAAAAAAAATGTAATAAAACTCAAATCATTCAATAATGAGACAGTATATTGTAATAATTTTGTCAAACAGCCCAGACCTAATTGTTATGGGTGAATTTTTTAATGGAAAATTAAACATGAACTATAACCGTGAACTGACTAATCTGAATTAATCACATGACTGTACAGTAGAACCCATCATGCACAGTCCCTGCTGTATGGTAGGACCCATTAAGCACAGTCCCTACTGTACAGTAGAACCCATCAAGCCCCCTCTTTACTGTACAGTAGAACCCATCAAGCACAGTTCCTACTGTACAGTAGAACCCATCAAGCCCAGTCCCTAGTGTACAGTAGAACCCATCAAATCAAGTCCATACTGTACAGTAGAACCCATTAAGCACAGTCCTTACTGTACAGTAGAACCCATCAAGCCCCCTCTTTACTGTAGAGTAGAACCCATCAAGCACAGTTCCTACTGTACAGTAGATCCCATCAAGCCCAGTCCCTAGTGTACAGTAGAACCCATCAAATCCAGTCCATACTGTACAGTAGAACCCATTAAGCACAGTCCTTACTGTACAGTAGAACCCATCATGCACAGTCCCTACTGTACAAGCCTGTGGGGGCAACGATATGATCTGGGGTTGCTTCAGCTGGTCAGGTTAGGGTCCAGCAACATTATAAAATGAAGTCAGCTGAGTACCTGATTGTCAATGCCCAATCCGTACCACTTACCCAATCGGTTCCGTTCATGTGCTTCGGTTAGGGTTTAGGCCTGGACATTCATCCAGCTGGTCCAAGCAGCATTGATAGGTGGAATGGTCACAAATCCTAGAAGTCGTTACGCAGTTGTTCTAATCTCCCATTATAAACACAAAACCGTTGCATTGCATAAGGTTATAGAAACAATGCCACAAATAGAGTGTGCAGTTACTGAATACTGTTCTTTATCTGTGCAGAACATCACCATTTCAAAAATGGAAGGGCTTCAGCCTCCTGAAATGCGGATTGCATGAGTCACAGAATGTTCAGGGTCATTCTCTGTGTTTCCGTGACCCATGTTTGCTTTGGCTGGACCTGGGTCGCTGACTGACCCGGAGACTCTGGCTTTTCCTCCATTTTCCAAGTCATACTCACCAGACCACAGATCTCTTTTTGGCACGATGCAGTTAACTCGAGGGAACAGCTGAGGGGGACATTCCGAGATGGAGAGGAGAGTTGACTGATGGGCCCATTAGTCAGTAAAGAGATACAAGAGGGCACCGGGGAACGAAAACGCTCATTCACTGAGAGGCGATGTGCGTGCAGCTACATCGCCACGTTATCCTTCCATATCCGGCCCGCTCACCTCACCAGAGAAGGCGACAGCCATCCTGTCCGGGGTGTTTATGGCTGACGGACGCTCCACGATTCAGCGCCTTTCCCCCTTTCTCTGTAAAGAGGCTGCTTTTTCAGCGGGCCTGTCGACACGCAGCCTGACAAATGCCTCTGTACTGGGAAGCAGGGGAAAGGCGATATGGAAAGGGGGGGGGTCTAATTCTCTGGGGTTGCGTAACCCCCTCACAAGCACACCGCGTGCAAAACATCTAATACCTGAAATGATGTCAGGCCTACGTCGTGGGCCTGAGGGCAGAGAATCACCACCGGAACACATTTTTTTATTCTGTGGAAGACCACCAGCATCAATATAAATATTGCAACTTTTTTACATTTTTTACAAAAATTACACTTGCCCATATGCTGTGCACAGCATTGTTGTTTGCTTGGTTGTTTGTCTTGTGTAGGATACAGATATAATCTGTAAATAAAGTCTTAATAGTGAATTGCGTTTTTTGTGTTTTTTTGGGGGGGGCTTTTTTGTCTTTTTTGCCAAATTCATTGACCGCACCACCCACTTGCCCACTTAACAGGATTAGGACTGTTTTAAATTACAATTGTTAACTTTTAAAAGTAATTTTAGACAGTGACAGTAGTCATTTTATTTTAGAAATAATGTTCAGCCCCTCCTTTGATTATGTATTACTTGAAATATAAATTGTAATGTGTCGTTTGCTTATTTCAGCTCGTTATTCACTAAAGTTAGATGATGAAGGGCCTTCTTCAGCCATGAAGAGGCTGCATTAAAGGTGCTGTATGACTAGATCTGCGCTAATGACAGAGAGGTAAATAGATGCAAATTATTTATCATGCCAACGTTGTTAACATTTAACAGGAGCTGTAGTCACCAGTACACAGCACAAATTAGGTTGTTACCTAATAGAGAAAGTTTAGAAAGCGTATAGCAGGAGTTATATTTTTTGTTTAAAAACCCCACAAAGAACTGCATTTCATTTTGCTCCACAGGCTACATTATTGTAGAAGTTATTGTACTTAATTTACTGTTTTTGTTCATTTCTTTGTTTCCGTTAATCCTTCACCTGCTGCTCTATACTGCCACCTATTGGATCTCTGAAACCGCAGCCGGGTCAGAAAGAACCGGCACAAGAGACAACCAGGCTGATATTGACCAATACTAATGTACTGATGCTAAAATTGACCAAATCAATGTGGAATTCAGATTAATGTTAAATCAAGTGCTACACTAGGAAGAGTTTGGATTTCAAAGTCCATATTAACTAGCGAACAAGCATGCATACTCACGCATGTGATGTTGGCTTGATGCAAATTTATTTCAGTGACTGGTGGGGGTTCAACATTTTTGTTAAAATTCTAAAAGCCATTTTTTATTTAATGGAAAGATGTCTGAAATAATTTGTTTGGCAGCAATTTTTTTCTGCTAGACAAAGGTGTCCTAGTGAGTAAATAAACAGCATTTCATTTACAGCATTTATCAGATGCCCTTTTCCACAGCGACTTACAATCAGTAGTGACAGGGACAGTCTGGAGACACTCAGGGTTAAGTGTCTTGCTCAGGGACACAATGGTAGTAAGTGGGGTTTGAACCCACTAGGCTACTACCACCACTCGGGCAAAGCACCATCCCCACACACTGCTCCACCCAGCGCCCGTCATGGCTGCCACTGCTCAGTAAGGGTGATGGTTAAAAGCAGAGGACACATTTCGTTGTGTCACCATGTTCCGTGCTGCAGTGTATCACAATGACAACTACTTTCACTTTCATGTGAGAGGCCACTCAACTCGTTCAGCAGTGATGTGACTTCAGGGACCTCTCACCTTCATAGGTGAGAAGTAAAGACTAGAGATCTTTATTGCTGAACAACCGAGAGATCAGAGGTGAAGAGGAATCACTGGACGTCCCCTGCAGCCCCTACATCTCTGTCACTAGGGAACTAGCTCCGTTGCCATGACAGCTGTTGTCAACAGGAGCAGCGTGATGTTAATGCCCTGTGATTTAGGGCTTCTCCGCGACGGCTCTGTTATAGCAGCTTAGAGCTCCCGTTGCCACTCTGCACATTGTCCGGCGAGCTCAACATCATCATTCACGGCGGCCGATCAGACACAGCGGCCCGCCAGTTACTGACCTTGAGAATAAAAAAGCGCTCACTGTTTACAGACCAGATAACACCGATCCCGTAACCTGGGGCGGCTCAGTCATACAGTCCCACCACAGGACTACAAACATTCCTACTCCCTGCAGGGTGTCGCATCAACGTGCTGTGCTTATCTGTGCATATCAGTGCTTAATATGGACCTCATATCACCTGCTCGCTGCTATGGTGACCATGTCAGCCTCAGCAGAACAGAAACCCCAAAATAAATCATGCCTAAATGCATAAAAACGGGGACCGGTTTTAAATAGTCATTGTACTACTATTGCACATTGCGCATTAGCCTTTAAATGTTTTTGCCATAAACAGAACAATCAATATTGCAAAGTCTTTTTATAGATACTGCTATACATTTTTTTACAGTGGTTAAGATTGTTTATATTACAAACATTTTAAATCTAATATTTAAGATGGGATTTTAGACTTCAGATGTTCCCACATAGCCAAATGAAGAGCAGAATAGGAGGAAGCACTTGCAGGGACTGATGTAACTAACAGCGCCTCCTGTGCTCAGAGGTCAGTATTGCGTCTAAAATATTACGTCATTTCCCCTACACTTGTTGTGGCTCAGTACAAATGCAAAATATACAATTTATACAAATATACAAGCTGGTTTGTAGGGTCTTGTTTTAAAGCATCAACCCTGCCCTACAGCCCTGAGCTCTTTCCAGCAGTAAGAGCTGGTTCATTTCACCCAATGAAACTGCATGTCTCCCTGAGACATTCCAAAATGGGAATAAATGGGGATAAATGCTATTTAAACCTGTGTAATATTCACAAGTAGCTATTTTTTTAAGGAAACAACACAGAACCAGCAAAAATGAAATTCATAAATCATCCTACATAATTCTTAACATGTTCTTTCCCTGCACCTCCTCCAGCTGAGTCAATATTGACCCGAGGGCGAGACTGTGACTCCGTGTCCTCCAGATAGTGTATTGAAGGCTGTTAAGTAATTAGCCACCAACACCTCGCAGCAGGGGGTATAGCTCAGTGGTAGAGCATTTGACTGCAGATCAAGAGGTCCCCGGTTCAAATCCGGGTGCCCCCTCATTTTTAAAATGGGTAGATTTAAGTAATGAAACCTCCAGACACACAGTATAGGTGATAATGTGAAACAAAGTGGTTGCTCATTTTAAAATGAAAATGCTTAGGTTCTATCTTTTAAAGTATCCTGACTTTCATGACGTTGCACATCATCTTTTCTACCTCACTTGTCACTTCGTCACTTTAAACTTACCTCTGTTGCACTACATGGTTTTGCACTCTCCACCATGTGCCCTTATTTGTATATGGTGTTTTTAAAATTGTATATTGTGTTTTTTTAAATTGTATTTATACCTTTGTATTCAATGTTACTGTTTTGTATTTAATGTTACTTGTAAGCACCATGGGTCTGAGAGTAACGTAATTTCAATTCTCTGTTTGTCCTGTACATGTGGCAGAATTGACAGAATAGATTTTTTCAGAATCTATGTTAGGATGCTAACAATGCAATCCGAAAGTGGAAGTTTCCATTTAAGCCTCAACCCCCCAGCAGTAAAATTCCCCAGGGGTGCATCGCACCTCTCGCATGTTGGGGATTACACATCATGTCAGGATGCGCAGTTCTTTTTATTCTGAGATACTCTCCATGGTGACATGATCAGGCTGGCAAGTCCCTCTAACTCATGCCAAACGATGACAACTTCCCAGTTAGTCCCTGCAGACCTTGGGGGAAGATTCTCGTGTGGAGGTACACCAGCTACGGCAAACCCTACAATCCTAGAAGCAGAGGACACATTTCGTTGTGTCACCGTGTGCTGTGCTGCAGTGTTTCACAATGACCCTCACGTCAGGTACACACCAGTATTTTTAAAGTGGCCCGTGTCGTCCGCTGGTTGAGTGTCGGGGTGAAGGACGGGAGTTTGCCCCGGGGTGGGGGAGCAGCAGCTGACAGAATGAAAGCACAAAGGCTGCAAAATTTATTAGCACTTGACAAAGCGTTAGAGTGCTAAAACTGGAGACCGGTGTTAAACGCACAGATGTCCTCCATTAAAATTCCTCAGCCATAGTAAGTTATCATAACTAGAGGACACCAGCCAAAAGGAAAAAGGCCCAAGGGGGTCATCTTATTGATTTTTCAAAGGGTGCTAGACATAAACCATTATAATAATACTGATTATTATTCTTATTCTTATTCTTATTCATTGCTACTGTAAGCATGTGTTGTGTGTGTATATATACCATAACATGAATGCTTACGCCCGTCAAACCTAGTCCTTCTTTTAAAGGAACACTAGGGTTACAGGAGTTTCAGGTGACACCGCCCCGCCACCGCAACGCTCGCCCCAGCCTCCTTTTTTTACGCCTCCCACTTTTTGTTCAAGCGGATAAGAGTGTGGTCTCCCTGCCCGAGGGCTTCAGGTCGAGTTGTCCACCTCACCCTCCCTGAGACATGCCCAGCACTCCCGCCACCAAAAACGGAATCATGCCTGAGTCCAGGAAAGGTAAGCGCTCCCCTGCCCATCGCACCTGCAGCCACAGTGACAATTCTGAGGGATTTGCTCTGACGCTTGGCTATAAACCGAGTCCCGTAGCGAAAGCCTTCCTGAAACCATTCACGACTTTTATTCTGCTCTGCTTTTGTACCTTTAATAATTATCATACATTTCAATGTCACTTGGTTTGCATGTGACAAGAGACATTTTTTCCTAGAATGGAATTGTGTGTATCAAAATATTGAGTTCATGAGCTACGTTCATGAATGCAGCAATTTCACACGCTGTTTTTAGCATTGAAAGAAAATGTGGTAATTAATGGTGGTAAAAAAAATAAGTACAATTTACACAAAAACTAGATTTCAATGTTAAAATGAATAAAAGGCCTTAATTCACCCATGTTAAAAAAAAAGACATTACTTTACATTACACATCAGTCCTCCTGTTTCCTAATCAGGGAGTAAATGGGCTTTGAACCTGATCGGTTTGTTATCCACTACTGACATATTTCAAAATGTGTCCATGCAGCAGTGATTAACCACTAAAAAGGGGGGTCTTGGTGGAGATTAACCACTAAAAAGGGGGGTCTTGGTGGAGATTAACCACTAAAAAGGGGGGTCTGTCACACTGGAACAGAATGTGCCGGAATTCTGGCCGAGCTTCATGCTTCATTTTAAAGGGCTGTTACCGTATCTGTTTTAGACCGGCTGTTTAAAAATGGCTGACTGAACCCTGCAAACCCTCGGGGGTCCCTGGATGCACATGATTCCACATGTCCTCCATGGGTCAGGATGCTGAAGACGGGCACCTTGCCCTTCACATGCATGATTTTACCACCGGCTGTCGGGTCAAACTAAGACCTCTGACTTAAAATTAGTCTTGAGCCATGGCATCACAAGTGAAGGACATCAGCAAGACCCCGGTCTTATCACTCGAAAACAATGTATTCCTCTAATGTATTCCTCAGAGGGACGTAAGGTGAAAATAAGTTCATTTTTACATTAGAAAATACGTAGAGGAGCATAGAGGATCTGTACACGTAGACTTCAGTTATCTTCGCTAGATGAAACTTTACGCAGAAACTTCCAAAGTCTAAACTGAACAATTATGTATAACTGTATAACATTAACTGTAATGGTAGCATCTTAATTCATCATGTATGTGAAAAACTTTCTTTTAACTTTTTTTTTTTTTTACTTTAATGATTCACCTCCATGTACACATCTGCAGGAGACCATGTGTGTCTCTCAAAGTCCAGGAAGGACCCCGATCTTCTCTCTCTCACCAAATCTAACACTTACGCACACACATGAGTACACATTGCACAAAACAAAACAAAAATATATATATTATAATCTCCGAGCATGCTCCTTGCTGACAAGTTAGGCCTTATCAGGGCTCTTACTTTTGTAAACTCAAAATTCTATAGAAATCGAACGAGAATTGCTGGTGTCTTCCTCCTGTAAGTTGCTTTGGAAAAAAGCATCTGCTAAATAAAGTAAAGTAAAGTAAAGTAAAGAAGTGATATGAGCTGATACCAAATCCCATCCAAACACCTTGGTCCTTCACAAAACACCCACAGTCTTACGCAAACAGACTCTAAAGGATCCATGATTTTGAGGAAAAAATAAACCCTGCGTCCGCCATCAGTCGTTTGTCCCTCTTTCCCCTGTCATCCTCCTCCTCTACCTCCTTACAGCGGTGCTAATGAAGTGTGAAGGGTTCGGCGGTAACTCGAACCCCCGGCCTGCTGCACCGCCGCCTCGTATTATTTATAGCGTTTTGATTTTGCTGTTTGATCTGGGATTCCTCGCTGACAGGGACATGTACCGCGTCCTGACCTTGTGCTGTGTGTTGATGAGATGATATTTAGTAGCAGGTGGCAGCTGGGTTTATGGACAGGGTCTTCGCACTCGGAGAGCTGGTGGTCCATTTAGTCCCTTTTTTTTTTTTTGATAAAAAGTAGACTGTCTAGAGCTGGGAATGAGAGAAAAGATGCATTAAAAGTAGGGCGGGTCACTCTCGGCGGCCATATTGAATCTTGTCCAGCAGTTGAATTTTAATGTCTATACATTCTGCTTGTCCATCTGTCTTTTTTTCCATTCGTCTCTGTTTCATGTAAGCCATCATCATGCAACTGTGGCACAGCTTGGGGTTTTGTGACACCCCATCTATCTGCGCCTGCCAGGTTTCATTCATCTCCATATCATGGCTACGCCCAGTCGGGGGCACAGCATCAGCTCGTCCAAAACAAATAGACTCCTGTCACTGCAAAGGTCACCATCCAAGGAGTGGCCTGAGCCCCCGATGTCAACATCGTGGCTGCACATGCAGTCACCAAAGTGATGACTGGATTATATGGGATGGCATACGTTCTGAGGAATCCGAAGGATTCCAGGCTTGGCTGCGCCATCAGAGAACTGCATCCCGCCAGGCACCGCCTGCAAACTATGGTCACTATTCATTAAACACCATGACAAATGGCCTCTGCTGGCTATCAGTGTGTCCTTGCGGTGCATTTTCACCCGATCTTCTCTCTCACCGCCCCATAATCTCAGTTTCTCTTAATGTCTCTATCCATCTCTCTGCCGGCCTATAAATCTCACCGGCTACGGGCGACGGAGGGCGGACGGCAGAGCTGATCCGCTGATGAGGAGTGTCTATCCCAGCATACCCCACTCCCTACCAGTCCTCTCGCGAAGAGTGGCTGGAGACATGCTGTACCGTTTCTGCCCCACCCTCCCAACCACATCTACCAATCTCTCCACACAACGGGGGCAGTGGTGTCCTAGCGGGTAAGGAAGCAGACCCCATAATCAGAATGTTGCCAGTTCGTATCCCGAGCCGACAAGGTAACACTGAGGTGCCACTGAGCAAAAGTCCCCACACGCTGCCCCCCGGGCGCCTGTCATGGCTGCCCACTGCTCACCAAGGGTGATGGTTAAATGCAGAGGACACATTTCATTGTGTCACCGTGTCCGGGCAGGATGACCTGTTGCAATCTTTTGACAAACGATTGAACAGTCACATGATTTTGCACATATGGACATACAGATACAAAGGTCTTCTTAATTCTAATGAGACAAAGACGTTCCAGTAATGGAGATTTGAGCAAATGTTCCCATAAAATAAACATTCAACACACTGTCCTGCGTTTTCAGAGTCGACATGATCCTCACCACTCATCATGTTTCTTGGAACAACTAACCTCCTGAGGTGCAAACACTTTAATCTTGCATAACATCAATGAATGCAAATGCATATTATCGACATTTCAAAAATACGAATTTGCACAAATCTGTAATGGCAGCTCAGCTTATGGTTGGTCTGTTAAAGCAATAGAAAGGCTGGGGAAGCCAAGGCTTTTGGGGAACTAAAAAAGTTATAAACTTTAAAATACAGGGTGGGCCATTTATATGGATACACCTTGATAAAATGGGAACGGTTGGTGACATTGAACACATTTTATAAGTGGTCAGAAACTTGTAAATAACTCATGAAAGAATAAAGTTAAGTTTTTCTTGTGAAATTACCAATAAATGGGATGTGTCGCGTGACCCTCTTCCTATTGAAAAAAACAAAAGTTGTATCCAAGATGACCGACTTCAAAATGGCCACTATGATCACCACCCATCTTGAAAAGTTTGCCCCCTCACATATACTAATGTGCCACAAACAGGACATTAATATCACCAACCATTCCCATTTTATTAAGGTGTATCCATATAAATGGCCCACCCTGTAGGTTCAGCGTGGAAAAGTCATTCAGATTTCCGAACTGGGAACATCCGTTTTTTGTTCTACAGCAAAGTTTGACAGCTGACTGTTTTACAATCTCAGAAAGTACTCGGCGGAGCTGCAACAGTATCTTTGAAGGCTGATGCCGAAGCACCTCCTCTCCCCCGGAGGTGCGGTGGCTCGTCACCGGGGTCTCCTGCTGTTCGGCAGGAGGGTCGGGTTTCCCCGGACAGGTGCAGCTCCACGGTGACGCAGGTGGCAGGACGATGATCAATGAGAAGTGGTGGGCAGGCTGGGCTGGATGTCAGCACCACACCTTCGGGCAGGTCGTTGCCCACGCCACACCGCCACCGGCGCCGATCAAATGACAGTTCTCGGGGTGCGTGGCGGGACCGTGTGTGAGGACGTTGATCTGGGGGTACACGAGTGTCCCTATAATCATGTGTTCTGGTGCAGCTCATGTCATGGCTTCTCTTTTTCAATTTTGGGAAGGTGGTTTTTGAGGCTCTCTTGGGCCCTTTCAACATATTTTACATGAATTATTTTAATTTAATTACAAAAATTTCCCATAATTCATTAATTCATTAAATCATTTCCCATAATTCATTAAAACAGCTGATGACATAGAGTGGTAGTAGCCTAGTGGGTAACACACTCACCCACAAACCAGAAGGCCCGGGTTCAAATCCCACTTACTACCATTGTCTCCCTGAGTAAGACTAAACCCTGAGTGTCACCAGGGGGGGGACTGTCCCTGTAACTACTGATTGTAAGTCGTTCTGGATAAGGGCGTCTGGTAAACGCTGTAAATGTAAACAACATGAAAAAGAGATCCGGTGGCAACCAATCGAAGGTTAATGTTCTCGTTTTCCGGAGAAGGCATGAAACCGGGGCCCTATGGGGGTCAGAAATGGAGATTGTACCCGGCACCCGCGGGCGTCAAACGCAAACATGCCTCCCGTCGCAGGGTTAAAATGTGTGTCTGCAAAACAAACATGTATTCTTAGAAGCCCGCGACAGTGCCTGCGATGTGTGTGAGTGTGTGTGTCTGAGGGCTGTAAATTTAGGCGCTTGGCATGTGTTTTCTACATGAATCTCTGTTAAGCATCAACACGCAGCATTGCAGGGATGCTTCCCGGTGATAAGTGAAGGTGGTGTGGACGTGTGTAGGTAACTTCAGACGAGGTTAAGTATAAACGAGGTTAAGTATACTTCACCAGCACACTAACCACCCGAGTGAACTGGTGTTACGTTGCAGGAGAGACTGCGATCAGCTGATAATGTCCTCTCCTTTACAGGAAATAAGGGATCCAAGGCCGGAGCGGCATCTAAAGGTAAAGATGTTCTGTGTGTTATTAACAGCCAACGATTACTCATGATTATACACTGATCAGCCATAACATTATGACAGGTGAAGTGAAAAACTCTGATTCAAGGCACCTAGTCTGATGGCCAGGCGTCTTGCCAGGATGCATTATGGGAGTCGGCAGAGGCAGTATGATGCTTTGAAACGTCCCGCCTAAACATTGTTGCTTCCTAGAAACAGTATTAATAATGCACAGTCCAATTCAAAAATGATTTGAACAGACCCATCAGTGAGTCTGTGGTGTTGCTATCTCCAGGTTTCAATCCAGCGCCCACGGAATGTGCTAGGATAGTCGAATCCATGGAGATGGATCCACTTCACTACTTACAGGATCCTCAGAGTAGAATCCACACGTCATGGATGTCAAAAGGCAAAAAAAGATGGATAGTCATAATTTTATGATGTGTATTCACTGCTTCTAATCCCACTAAAACCCTCAGAAATAATAAAAATCAGAAGAAGAAGTGGAAGAAAAAGATTTTGGCTTTCCAAGCCAAAATAATGGCTGGGACAGTTATACTTATTAGGATGGGTGGAGGACCAATAATTTCTAAGAGTTTCCAAATAGATCACAAGAAGGGGGGAAATTAAGCTGTTTGGGGGGGTTTCAGTTTTTAAATTAATCTGCTGAAACAATTTTTCATCTCGGGAGCAGTAGAAAACAGACAGGCTTGTCCATTACACTCCCTCTCAGCCCTCGACCTGCATACATGGATTTGAATGTTTTACAGTTATCATGCATTATAAACTCCGGGCAGCTGGACTTTATAATAAGCATCTTATCTGGACCACATACGACATGCTGTGATTCTATTAATTCTCTTTCAGCAGTGATAATTGTGGCTAATTTGGTTCTGAAGGGTAATTCAGAGCTCCCTCCTCCTTCACCGCACAACATTCTCAGTGCGAATGGGCAGTGGGATTCGGGCACAACGCCGTCACGTGTGGAGCAAATTCTCCGGCCAGGCGCTGTCACTTGAGTCAGATTAACTGATCGCAGGGAAGAATGTAAAGGTCTCTGTGAATTCTGTCTCCCTCACGCATCCCAGAGAGGCTTCCAGAGTACGAGCCCAACATCCCGGAGCCGCAGACCAGGGCTGACCTGCTGAAATGTACGCATAGAAATCATAACCGCAATTTATTTTTTTTATGTAAAGAAATCTCATAGCACTCACGGCCCGCCTGCCTCTTTCCCTCAGACTGGCTCCCCATCTCCCTAGATGACCGAACGGCACAGAAGATGCTGTGGATCTCTGAGGGCGGGGCCAAGGTGTCCCGCATGTCAGACGAAATGTGCCCGTATTTGGACAGACCAGAACGATACGAGCATTCACCCCAGGTATTCCTTTCTTTTGTTTAGATGAAGGATACGTGACTAATGGGTACGCAGATTCCCCAAATGTACACTCTCTGTACTCTGTTTAAACACTGTGTTTAAAAAGCTCAGAGGGGTAAGCTATTCATCAAAAACATATTTTACTTTTACATTATATTTTATACATTTAAGACAACCTTCAAGCTACTGCTGGGTCACTGATAAATGGTTTTTTTTTTATTTCGAATGGGACCCAAGCAACTGTAGGTTCGGCACTACTTTCAGGCACCAAAACTGATGTTATGACTGATATATAGCAGCAGTTTTAGGTATAAATATATAAATGAACCGTCTCAAAGATGAGTCATGGCATCTGGACTTTCTTTCTTTAATGTAGATTCTACATTTCTACATTAAAGAAAGAAAGTCCAGTTTCAGACAAATTCACCTGGATGACTGAGAATCTTCACAGACATATAAATGAACCCGTGATCAGCTTAAAGGCCTTGTTAGAACCCAATCGGTTCCACTTGCCTGACCGGTTCCACGTATGCAGACTCCAAAAGCCGTCATGTTGCTGCTCGATCGTTTCTCATGAACTTTGATGCGTTGTCGGTTATCACTCAAGGTCTAAAATGTGCCATAGTTTGAACCTTTTCATATACTTTTTACCTGGAAATCCTACATCCATCTGTTTTTGACATTATAAATCATTCTTTTAAGTGAATATCATATCAGTCTTTCTCTTGGTTTCCTTTCTCTTGCGGAACTGACATCCTGTACATCTGTAGGAAGGCTGCATGATAGCATAATTGTTCTGATCTGTGATTTGCTGTGCCTTTCTTTTTTTTTGGCTTATTCTTGCCCCCTTCCTTTTTCTTTTTGATGACTGTTTTATACTTTGCATTAATGATTCTAATCCTCTAAGAGTGTTTGTGTTGTATATATTATATATATTTATGTTATATATAGTTTTTGAGCCTGTAATGGCAGTCATGTAAATATACTGTGTGTATATAATATATATTTATAGTCTAGGCAATATATGGATGCATCAAGTTTTTATATTTTATATGAACACATTAATACACATTATGTATATACAGAACAACACTGCTCAGACTTGATTGTGCCGTAAAGTCGTGTATGGGAGTATTTCAGAGCTTTCGGAAAATAAGGGAAGGTCTGCTGCAAATGAGACAATCAGATGTATGCAAGATTATAGATATCGCCCTCTTCTGGTCTCCAAAAGCCTTTATTCCATCTTGCTTTATATGCCAATCAACTTTATAAAATCTATAATAACTCACCAGTATGAACCTTTTCGCTCCTGCTAATCACAGATTCTCTTCTTTCAGGTGCTGTGTAAGGAGGGCCTGCTGGGCTCACGTGGTTACTGGGAGGTGGAGTACGCTGGTTGGGTGGTGATCGGGGTAGTCTATGAGAGTGCTGGACGCCGGGCGCAGGATGGCCCCTGCGGCCTTGGCGAAAACGAATCGTCCTGGGCTGTGGGCTGGGCGGGGTCCTGCTATCACATTTGGCATAATGGTGTGAACGTGGAGGTCCAGGCTCCCTCCTCTCCCAATCTAGGCATCTACCTGGACCAACCAGCCGGCATAGTCAAGTTTTTTGTTGTGGAGGGAGGCGGGGAGAGTGGAGTGCAGAAAGAGGTGAAGTTCTTGCACCAGTTCAAGACCACCTTCACAGAGAAGGTCTTTCCTGGCTTTTGGGTGGGGAGGCAGTCCTACTGCTACATCCAGAAGAAGGAGGAGTAGAAGAGAACGGAAGTAGGGTGAAAGTGGTGATGGGACAGGGTGTGGAATGAAGATGTGGGACAGGGTAAAAATGATTTAAGGAACAAGGAAGGAAAGGTGAAAGTTATTTAGAACATCTGTTGTGGTGGTAGCCTTTTCGCCTGATTCATAAATGTAATCTTTCCCATCATCAGATTCCATCCGTTACCACTCAGCAGAAAAGCTAGTATTTACAGAATGTCACTTTACTTGCATTAGTTACTTTGGCCACTTTATTAGAAACTCCTTCATTCAATGATGAGCTGCCGTCCACAAGGGTTGGCATGTCCTTGGCACTACATCCACAGCTGGACTGCAGTCTCTCATGCTACATCCACAAAGGCTCGTCTCTAATGAAAGGTCCAGTGAGAAATTTAAAACTTGCACTGTGCTCAGACATTGTCAAAATTATATGGCGTTGTGTTTCATAGCATAATAGTTGCTGTTGATCGTTTGGAGTTCCTGTATTGCTTTTATATCTTATTTCATGTGTTACTGCATGTCTTCCTGCAGCAGAGAAATCATGTACTCACTGAATGTTTTGGTTGTTACTTCATTACACGCAAATTTTGAAATAAATCTAGTAGACAATGCACTATTGAAGTATACCACTGCCTTGACCGATCAGTAAAAGATGGCTAGTTACATATTCAATTCATGGATCAATCAAAACAACTTGTGTGACTTTCATCAGTCAGTTACTGACTGCCACCTAGCGGCCATCGAGAAAACTAACCATTACAAAAGGTATGATGCACAACTAATATTTAAATGTTTAGTTTTGTCTTTCATGGTTATTCTTTAGTTCTTTGGATGTTTCATTTATATATATATATATATATTTAAACTGAAAGATCCTAAATATATATTTTTAAACTGAAAGATCCTAAATATCTCTAATCAGATTAGTTCAACTGTTCTATATAAATTCACCGGTAACTCTGACGATAATTACTGGGACTATTTTACCGTGAAAGGTCATTAACGCAGACATGAACTGAACACAGTCAACCAATGACTTGTTTATTGAAAGAAAACATCAGCTGATACACTGAACATCTGAGATGCTTCTGAACACTTTTCAGTCTGAAATTCCCGATTGTAGCATTGGCAAAAAAAAAAAAAAAAAAAAGTTGCCCATCACTCCCTGATTCATAATCATCATCATCATCATCATCAATCAACAACACTGGCGCTGCATCAGTTGCAAGGTTGTAAAGAAACGGCAGTGCTGAAGAACACACTGAACGTTCAGTCAAAAACACATGGCACAAACACACAAGCAGGGGGGAGGAGAAGGGGGGAGGAGAAAAAAAAAAAAAAAAAGCACCCATTTGTAGTTGACTGGTAGTGAAGCGTGGGTGTGGTAGTGTTGGGTGGCGACTGAGGTTAGTGTAGTGTGAAGTTAGTGTTACGCTGGTGCATTTTAAAAGCCCCCCCCCCTCCACTGTTAGTGTTCAAATGGTAAATGTGTCACAGTCAAGTGTTCTTCCACCACGGCAGCATTTTAGAACCTCACCCCGCCCCCCAACCGGTCGGCCAGTCACCACGTTTTCAGTCTCAGACCGGGCTGGATTTTAACGGCGCCACACCGGGCATCTTGTCCACGCACGTCACACACAATCCAGATCCTTTTTTTCCCCTGGATCTTCTGCGTTTCCACATGTGCCGCCAACTGAAGAGTAAAATGCGCTCTTTACTCTTCACTACGGTTCATTTCAATTACGGTTCAAGTCAGACTTCAGGTGCAGTCTGTGAATTTTTGGTAAGGCTTCTCTGTGACACGCCGAATGCCATTAAAACACAGCCCTTAATCGGTAAACTCCGGGTTCTCTTCCTCTCTCTCACACACACACACACACACACACACACACACACTCGGCAGTGATGCCCCACCCAGTCTCACACAAACATATAAACTCTCCCCCAAACACACACACACACACACACACAGTGTACCCCTCAATGCTTGAGAGAGAAGTCGCCCGTGTTGAGGCGCGGGCGGGGCAGCGCACCGAACATCTCTGTGCCGTCTGTGGCACCAGGAGCCAGGAGGGCCTTCATGCTGGCGGCGATGTGCTCCAGATCGGCACAGCCCACCTGTGGGGGGGAGAGAGGCGGAGCCGGAGGATTAAGACGCGCGTACAGTCGGCGTGGACTGCTCGTGAGGCGTGAGCACGGTACCATTCCATCTTACCCGTTCCCCGCTGTGACTCTCTCCCTGGGGGCCTCTGTTGCCGCGGTAGCCCCACACGGGCACAGAGACGGGCAGAGACCGCGCCATGGCCATGGGGTGAGAGGAGCGTGACGACGGGTGACCCACCGCCATGCCTCGGACCGGTGGAGGGGCGTCCTCGCTCAGAGAGCCTGGCAGGCAAACACATGAAAGGTCTGAGAACACTGATGTTCTGAGGAACCAGAGACATAGAACACACACACACACACACACCATCAGTGCTCTCCTCTTCCCCGTCAGACTCGAAAAACGGCTCACAGTCCCGCGACAGAGAGTCCTCATCCATGGAGAAAACTCCTAAAACGTAAATCAAAATGAAATCACATTCACAGCCCAGACTTCCAGTGGATTCAGAACAGTGATAAAATGGTGCATCAGCCAATAGGAAGCAAGATTTCAGCCACATCTCACCTGCAGACTCGTTCAAATTCCCTCTCCCCCCATCAACTTCTTCCTCCTCCTCCTCGTCCTCCTCCTCTTCCTCCAAGTCGCCGATCGCAGCCCTCTCCCTTGCTCGCTCGGCCTCCTCCAAGACGCCCCTCTCTCTCTCACCATTCCCATGCAGAACCGCAGCCTGGCCGATGGAAACGCTCGAGTTGTAGATAGACGGATAGCTCTGCGAGTAGAGGTGAGCGCTGGGGCTGACGGACCCCGCCCCGCTGTCAGCAGCCAATCCCTGCAAAGGAAACAGAAACTTATCCCACCTTCCTTCCCGCTGCTCTAGAAAATAAGTAACATCCTTCCCATAAAGGCCGGCCAACGGCAATGCTGGTCGCCATGGCAACCTTGTTGACAGAGGAGGGAAGGGACAATTAAAAAAAAAAAATAATAAAAATTGGGGCAGTGGTGGCCTAGCGGTTAAGGAAGCGGCCCCGTAATCAGAAGGTTGCCGGTTCGAATCCCGATCCGCCAAGGTACTACTGAGGTGCCACTGAGCAAAGCACCGTCCCCACACACTGCTCCCCGGGCGCCTGTCATGGCTGCCCACTGCTCACTCAGGGTGATGGTTAAATGCAGAAGACAAATTTCACTGTGTGCACCGTGTGCTGTGCATCACAAGTGACAATCACTTCACTTTTTCACTTAAAAGAATTCGCTCACCATTCTTGACCCAGCCTCGGAGGGCGTGTCCACCCCTGGCGCGGCCCCGCCCTGTCCCCCGCCGGGGCGCGTCTGTCGCTGCGCCGTCAGCACGGAGGTGGAGTGCAGCACGGCAATGTCGTCGATGTACCGCCGCGACGACTCCGCCAGCGCCCCCTGCCCCCACACGTGATAGGCGTAGTCCCACCTCCTGGTGGCGGGCGCCGGCGTGCCGCCCCCCTGCCTCCTCGCGCCGTCTCCCTCCGCCGCAGCAGACCGGAACTTCTTGCAGGCGGTCAAGATGGCGAGGTCACAGCCAGACTTTTGGCCGTAAGCCTCTGCCGCCGCCAGCAACGCCAGCCAGCTCTCCTTGTGGTTGTCTGGGATCTCGGGGTGAGCCGACTGGGTCACGGAGGCCATGTTGGTTCTCTTACGTATTTAGGGCCAAATTGGTTTCAATTTAAAAAAATAAATAAATCCCACCTTGCATGTACTTCTCTACCAAGAGAAGTCGGTGTGTCCAGCTTTTTTTAATTATTATCTGTTAACGCCACATCTTCCTGTTTGGTTTTAGTTTCTTTGGTATCATTTGTTAACATCGACGAGACCGCATCAGGCACAACGTGGCGAGTGAGTTAGCAGGGTCGGCGTGTCTGCGTGCGTGAGAGAACTAGGGGAGAGCTGGGCTGACGCCACCTTCCGATGTTGCCTGCAGAGACAGAATTCCAAAAGACGCGCCGATCAGACGAGACAAAGGGGACGGGATCTCTTTTCTGTTCAACATTTGACTCATTCTGCAGACGTCGCTCATTCTTCACACATGCTGCAGTGTTGGACAGTGTTGGACCGAAGAATTTAGTGTGGTAGTAGCCTAGTGGGTAAGGTTCAAATCCCACTTACTACCATTGTGTCCCTGAGCAAGACACTTAACCCTGAGTTAAACCTGAGCGGGGGACTGTCCCTGTAACTACTGATTGGAAGTCGCTCTGGATAAGGGCGTCTGGTAAATGCCGTAATGTAAGACACAGGCACGATGGGGGTTCACGATGGACCACGGGTGCACAGGCTCCGTCTATTTATGGCATTTCTTGCGTAGCCCCAAATCAGCGGCTTTTGGCCCTCGCTGACTAGAAGAACAACTCACATGGAGAAAATAAATTGTCACTGGACAGCTGTCCACTTTTGAAGACGAGAACCATTTACATTCACGCCCTTATCCAGAGCGACTTTCAGTCAGTAGAGACAGGGACAGTCAGGGTTAAGTTCCCTGCTCAGGGACACGATGGTGATAAGTGGGGTTTGAACCTGGGACTTTGTGGCCTTCGGGTGTCTTACCCGCTAGGCTGCTACCATTCTGTGTGATCCAGAGGATCCCTGTCACTTCAGCACCGATCGCTTCAGATTGTTCAGGCGACCCCCTACAAGTCGCTCTTAAATATAAGAATCACAGACACTGCTGAGACTAGTTATCTCTTTTGAGACTTCCTGAACTATCCAGCCCCGCTCCTTCTGAAAAATGCATGAACAAACTATTCTTTTGCTACATGGGGAATTTTTTTTTTTTTTTTTTTTTGGAACAAGGCCACGGGCTTGGTGGGTGACTCGGGGCGGATCACGTAACGGTGCATAAGGAGGTGGGACAAGTAATGGGATTTAAGCTACTGGAGCCGCTTCCAACTTTTCCGCCGCGAACTAGAAACGCGCTTCATACTCGGCGACTGAGCCGTTTGCTGCGCACGCCTGCAGCGCCCCGCTGGACCCTCGCAGGCGAGCAGGCCCGCAGGGCGACCACCGTGTCACCATAGTCGGTACGACGTCGCGCACGTCGAGCTTCGGCCGACGCATTTCGCTCCATTGTCGCAGCGGCGGCGGCGCTAACGCTAGCGACCTTAGCCGCTGGAAGGAGGAGTCCGGGACGCAGTACGGGTTAAAATAAATAATGATAATAATAATAATAGCCGCCATCGCAGGCTCAACTTCACTCACACAAGCCGCCAGCTCGGTCTCCGCTACCCCCCCTGGCTCTCGGTCCGTCCGTCCGGCTCTCCGCTCCGCTCTCCCCCAGACTCCAGTGACGCGACGTGCGCAGCGCTGTTTACTGCACGGCGCGGGAGGGCGGGGCTTTCGCTGTACGCGCTGACGCACGCTGCGCACGTGGCCGGAACAGCCCCGCCCACTTTCGCGAAAACGCGGAACTGCTGGAAACGGCCAGGTAGAAAACTACCAATACAAACCCCCCAAATTAAAGACACACGGGCCTAATGTTAAATAACAAATGAAGCCATTTGGACCTGCATACGGACGCACACATTGCAAATTTTGGAACCTCCCTCATCAACACTCACTGCTCTTTGTGCAAATTACTCATTGCTCTCCATATACATGGTTTTGGAGATAATCTGTGCATTATGCATTGTCTGTTAAAAAAAGAAAAAACACGTTTACACTGAAGCGTGCTGTTGTGCGCAGCTCTAGATAAATGGGAAGAATAAATAAATAAAAAATAAATATTTCAGTGAATCACAGTCAACTCATTCAAACATAAACCTGTGTACGGATTAGTGGCTGAGCGAGGTGAAGCACAGACCGCTGTTCGTGTTTATTACGTGACATGGGCTTTTACGGCATCTGACCCCTCGGGCCGGACTTTGGACGTGCCTGGTCTAAATTCCCGGGCGGTCACGGAGTCCGCAAAAGCCGTACCTTAAATCGGGTCGGGGAAGACACCCTGCATTGCGTATGGTAACGGGTCTAAAAACGCGACTGAGGTGGAGCAGCTTCGTGGAGTTTATTTTTTTCTTACCAAACGCGCCTTCACAGTGTTTTTTCGTGTCGTTTATCAACGTGTAGTCCTGCGTCGCTAGTGTTATTTCCCAAAAGTCCCTATTGACTGTTAGTCTTTCGCTGCACCACAAAAACTGTACGTGACGATAAGACGAACGAAACCAACAAAACCTCCACCACCGAACCTCCGCGCTCGAACGAGATGACGCGACTGGATTGTCCGTTCGTACCTTCACCGACGCAGCAGAAAGCGACTGCGGCACTCCCATCCTCGGGCGCTCACGTCGGCTACTGGCGGCGAGCGGAACCGGTGCGGCTTCAGCCACGCGTTTTAAAGGGAGTTGGCACGCACGACGCTCTGATTGGCTGCGGTGGAGCCGCGTCAGAGGAGGCGGGACCAGCGCGGAAGCGGAAGTGTCGCGAGAATTGGATGTTGTGGGACGTTGTTGCTGCGGTACAGTGACGGAGGAATGGAGTCCAAGGCTGGCAGTCACAAGGTAAGCCGTGAGGCGATCGCTGGCTTGCACTTTGTTCCGTGGATTTTTCACCCGGAGCCGACAAAAACGTCTCGATTAGTTAAGATAAGACATTATAGTTGTTATTCTCATAATGCGTAATAATTAGCAAAGTGTCCAGCCAACTGTTTCCTAGTTCAGTTCAGTTTTTTTTCCTGGTTGCAAACGACTCACAGATGTGTAGATCAAAGGAACGTTTATTTTGATCTCTTCTGATAACATAGTCATTTACTGATGATTAATTAATATTCACAAGGGAATCTTTTATTATAGCCCCAATAATATCGACTCGTTATACGTCGTCATCATCATCAGTTCGTTTTGTTTATTTTCCAACATCTTCGCCAATAAACTTATTTTGCTTTAAATAACGTTAGGCTCAGGAACTGCTAAAATCTAAAATCTAGTGCTATAGTGGACTCATGCTTGTCATTAAAGTTGTTTTTAAGAGTGACCTGATTGGTCAGGCTGCTCAGGACGTCAGTCACGCGTGAGTCACCGCCCTTTAGTAGCATTGTTTTTAAACTGGTAATAGTTTTGTTTATATGGCACCTTTCACACCGTCAGCTTAGCTCACCAGTGAGAAACTACGAACAATTCCAGCAACGCCAGTCATTTCCCCACGTATGCAATTCATTATCCAAAAAAGTCCGAGACTTTTCTGTCTCTACCAACTGCCAAACAACAGACTCAGAAGGTTGTGGGTTCGAATCCCGAATCCCCACACGAGGGTGCTGGTTAAATACAGAGGACACAACACTGTGTGCTGTGCTGCAGTGTTTCACAATCACTTTACTTTCACTTCACTCTATAGCTTATTACTATCAATTAATAAGCCCTTGTTTTTAATCATCCTGTCTCTTGCCCACAAGCTGATCTTTGAGAAGGAGGGTGTGTACCTCCACACCAACGCCAAGAGGAGTAACCAGGACACCACGATCCCAGGCTTCATCCGAATCGTTGAGAGGGTATGGGCCCTTTCCCGTTACACAGGTCCTTGTCCTTTGATTCTGGGCTGATCTCCGTCCTCTGACCTTTTCCAGGATGGAGAACCTGCGTTGGAATGGAGCCCATTAGAAGATGCAGGGAAAAATGCTCCAGCGGTTTTTTATACCAAGAAGGTGAAAAAGAAGGATTTTATGCACCTACAAAGGAGTAGGAGGAAAATTTGATATATATTGTTTTTTATCATAATTATGTTTCTTCCAGCAAGATTCTAATTCTTTTCCTCGCTGCTTTTTATAAACTCATCTAGTCTCTGTTTGCTCATCTCGTGTTTATCTCGTCAGGATGAGAATGGAGGAGAGGAGGAGACCAACTTTGACCCCGGCTACGAGCCGGACTGGGCGGTCATCAGCACGGTGAAGCGTGATCATGTGCGTGAGCCCCCGCCGGTGCGAGAGACAGGTACCGTTATCAGACGTGCAGGCTCGAGATGCGAATGGAGACAGTTCAGTAAACAGTGGGCTCGGTGAACTTTGGCTCTTTATGAATTTACTTGGCTTACCTTACTTACTTTCTGTGCTGTCAAGTGGCCAGAGGATTCCAACAATCACTTCTGCTACTCTTTTATAATAAAAAAATAATAATAATAATAATTTTAAAAACAATACTTTTTTATTTGTTATTCTCTTCGGTTTTTTTTTATTTAATATGTAAACATTTAGCACTCCATGAAATCCAAGGAAAGTTAATTAATCTGAGTAAAAAATATACATTGGTATCTTTGTGCAGTACTGTCTGAAAAGGGACTTAAAGTGGAAATTATATTCAAGTTGATATGCAGAGATGTGTTAGAAGAACACATAGGTAACCTTCATATTGTATTCATAGTTGGGGGGGTCCTAGTGAACCAGAATTGATCACTTCATTGATGGTTGCATATAAGAATGCTGTAAGTCGCTCTGGATAAGGGCGTCTGCCAAATAAACAACCAAAGTCGACATAATGAGGGGGTCTTGCCAGGAATATAGTGAGGTCTAAAATGGAACTGGACTACCTGCTGTGGTGTTTACATGTTCGTGCTTCTCTCAGGTCAGTGGGGCGCCTTCTCAATACCTCTCTCCGAGCTCTACTCCCTGCGCCGCGCCCGCTTCTCCCTGGGGCGCAATTTTTTAGTGCTGACCAGCAGGGGGGGCCACCCTCTTCCTCCCCTGCACTTCCACAGAGGGGGAACCCGGGAGCTGCTGAGGGCCCTGCAGCGCTACATCATCCTGGCGCCGTGAGTGCATGCTCCCCCGCCGTGGCGCTGCAACTTCCCAGCAATCCCTTCTGCTGAGTGCCACTCTCTCCCTGCACCAGGTCTCCGGTGGACGGGAGGCTGTTCCTGGCGTACCCCCATGACTCGGGCGCGCTCTCGCAGTCGTTCGACGAGCTGCAGATGTTCGATGACGGCTCTGATCTCGTCTCGGTCGGTGCTTCCTTCCTGTGTATTTCTCTTGTCTCTTGGTGTGTAGCTGACCCTCGTATCCCTCCTCCATGTTTAGAGGTTCATCCAAGACCCCTACGCCACCACTTTTGGGGGCTTCTCCAAGGTCACTAACTTCTTCAGGGGCGCCCTGCGGCCGCCGGAGTCTCCACTTCACGCACATGGCCCTCATGACACACAGGCTGGCCACCCTGCTGACGATGAGCCTGGGTTCGAGCTCATTACCTGTGTGAGTTTGCCGCTGTAATATCCCTGGGACACTAGGGACAGGGCGGGGCCAAGCCCTGCAGGCCGACAGCTGACTTGAGCTTTTATTATGTTTCAGAAGGGACAACAAGGAAATGAATTGTCTCCCTCCGTCTCTGGAGGACTGGAGTGCATATCTTATTATTCCTCGCTTTACTGATAACAATCTTTAAAAAGAGTAACAGCAGCAGTGTTGATTCTATTGATTTTAAATGGAGAATCCAGCAAATATGCCTGTTTAAAATAGTTTTTACATTACTAAACTTTAGAAATCTTTTAGGGGGTCCAACCTTCATGAGTTTTGACTGGAAGCATCGGACATGTCTGATGCGTAAGTTTTGTTTTACAGGGGGCCGAGCTTGGTCCCAGGCCAGAGGTCAGCCGGGGTCAGCCCTTGGACAAGTGGGACGAGTTTTTAGACCCGGAGGGGCGTGTCACAGACCCGGGGCGGGTCAAAGCGCTGATCTTCAGAGGGGTATTTTAATATTTTTGTATATGTGGGTGTGGGCTCCACGTCTGGAACGTGAACCTGTGTGGAGTCATAGGGACACCAGTTATCTGTTGGTCCTAAATGTCAGAAGTGGATTCATTTCATGAGTTTCATTAAGTTCTCCCTTTAAACTTCCACTTGAGTAAAAGTTTTAAATTAAGTAAACTAATATGGTGATTTACAGTCTAACGACTCTTTCTTTAATAAACATTAACTGCCTTGGACCATTATAGGAACTAGTGAATTCTAATGAAAGACACATGTCAGTCACAACTGCAAATGCAAATACAGTACAGACCAAAAGTTTGGACACACCTTCTCATTCCATGAGTTTTCTTTATTTTCATGACCATTTACGTTGGTAGATTCTCACTGAAGGCATCAAAACTATGAATGAACACATGTGGAGTTATGTACTTAACAAAAAAAGGTGAAATCACTGAAAACATGTTTTATATTCTAGTTTCTTTGCTCTGATTACTGCTTTACACACTCTTGGCATTCTCTCGATGAGCTTCAAGAGGTCGTCACATGAAATGCTTCTCCAACAGTCTTGAAGGAGTTCCCAGAGGTGTTTAGCACTTGTTGGGGTCCAGCTCACCCCAAACCATCTGGATTGGGTTCAGGTCTGGTGACTGTGGAGGTCAGGTCTCCACTTTTTGTTAAGTACATAACTCCACATGTGTTCATTCATAGTTTTGATGCCTTCAGTGAGAATCTACCAATGTAAATGGTCATGAAAATAAAAAAAACACATTGAATGAGAAGGTGTGTCCAGACTTTTGGCCTGTAATGTACTTTCTTTTAGCAATGTATTTTTCCACAAAGTCAGTAACTTCCTGTGCACTCCTTATGTTTTTTAAGTAAAAAGAAAATGTAAATGCTTCATATAAAATATATTTACTTTCTGTCCAACATTTCTGCTTCACATGAACAGAAATCTGGGACATACATGTCTGAGAACAAGGGTCGTGCTGTAAATTAGGAAGCATAGAGCTATGATAGGAGGAAAGGCCATATGTCACCAGCTGGTCCAGTCATGGTCTGGAAAGTGAGCAGGAAAATCCACCTGTATGATTTATGATCCTAGAAACTGACATGTTAACAAGCTTGGTAAGAGGAAAGATAATATGCATTATTAATCTCTCTATGTAACCTGAATATTAAATAACAGAACATCTCCTTATCATTTTTTTATTTTACCCAGGGAATCACTCCATCCTTGAGAAAGGAGGCGTGGAAGTTCTTGTTGGGATTTTATCCCTGGAACAGCACTACTAAGGAAAGGGAGGACATAGTCCGGGTGAAAACGTGGGTTTCTCTCTTTTTGTGTGTGTGTGTGTGTGTGTGTGTACGTAAGTAATTGATCAGTAATGGACCCAAGCGTTACTTCTATTTTTCTCCTAACAGAGATGAGTATTTCCGAATGAAAGTCCAGTGGAAGTCGGTCAGCGAGGAGCAGGAGATGAGGAACTCCCTCCTCAGGGGATACCGCAGCCTCATTGGTCCGTCGCGTTTTCTTGCAGGTTTTTGGGCGCTGTTGTGTGTTTCCCAGGTCTGACGGGTGGCTTTTCTTTGATTGGACAGAGCGGGATGTGAATCGGACAGACAGGCAGAACCCGTTCTTCTCCGGTAATGACAACCCGGGCCTGGCCCTTCTTCACGATGTGCTTATGACCTACTGCATGTACAACTTTGACCTGGGTAAGCAATTCTGCTACAAAATGTTTCAACAACAATAACTTTTATCTGTAGCCCTAAATAACAAACTTTGAATATTTATGCTGAATATATGGGACCTGTTCTGTGTGGGTGGAGTAATCTATGAACCAGAAGCCTCATGTTTAAATCCCACTTACTACCATTGTGTCCCTGAGCAAGACACTTAACCCTGAGTGTTCCGGGGGGGGGGGGGACTGTCCTTGTAACTACTGATTGTAAGGCGCTCTGGATAAGGGCATCTGGGAAATGCTGTAAATGTATGTACAGCACTCGGTCTAGACTAGGCAACGTCTGTCCTCATGCTGTCCATCTTCCTCAGGTTACGTCCAGGGGATGAGTGACCTGCTCTCTCCCATCCTTTTTGTGACCCAGAATGAGGTGGAGTCTTTCTGGTGTCTGACGGGATTCATGGACATGGTGGTCAGTATTCTGGACAAGCACAGCTGAGATTAATGTGTTTTATGGTTAAGCTCCTAGTCGAAAGAAAAGGTCCTCTGTTCTCCACTGAAGCTTATTTCTTTTCTGCACTTTTTTATTTTGCTTACGGACAACAAATTCCTTGATCTCGGCATTATAATCTGAGGTCAGAGGAAGTAAAGAGAAAATACTGCTAGTTGTTCGTGTAAACGCTGCATAAACACTGCTGATATTGAAATTCTGTCTGGCCTGGGCTACCATTGGTCTAACCTCCCCTCACCACATAACATTACCACCATAAAATCCTGTATTCTCATTGGTCATTTTTTCATTTGAATAGTCAGTAATATATATGTTGCCACTAACCAGCAACACATAGCATTATGGCAAAGTTTCCTTTCTATGTAATAATGAAAAAACAAATCCAAATCCAAAAGCTGAGAGGTGTGCAGTGAAGGCACTGGGCCTGTGGGATGACTTTAGTCAGCGTTACTTTATCTGGTGTTCTGCGGAGTGAAGTAGTGGAAGTAGTTCAGGCCATAGGTCAAAGTTTCAGCTTGCCTCATTTGCAGTGCTGCGACTCGTCCCGCGTCTGGCCGTCCAACCCCCACATTGACGGTCTGAGCTATAAAAGTCCACCCCCCTGACGGTGTGACCCCATAATGATGGGGTCCAATATACCCCACAACCCATCATGTTTCAACCCTCGATGGGCTTTTCTCCAGTCCGATTCGTTCTTGTCCGACACCGAGTATGAGCAGTGACAGTAGGACGAAATACGATTCCTCGTTTTATTCCGATGCTTCTCGCACACAGCACCAGAATTTCGAGGAGTCTCAGGAGGCCATGAAGCAGCAGCTCCTTCAGCTCAGCCTGCTGCTGCGGGCACTGGACCCGGAGCTCTGCGACTACCTGGGTAACCCGAACATCCGACTCCGGGGCCACCACCGGCGCTCCGGCGGCACGCTAACGCCGTCTCTCCCTTCCGCAGACTCGCAGGACAGCGGTTCCCTCTGCTTCTGCTTCCGCTGGCTGCTCATCTGGTTCAAGCGCGAGTTCGCCTTCGAAGACATCCTGTCTCTGTGGGAGGTGTGTTTCCACGCCGCGTAGCAGCACGGAGCCGTCGTGCCATTAAAGTCGCACAGCCACCACCACCTGTTTTTTTATTTCAAGGTTCTGTGGACCCGTCTGCCTTGTGACAACTTCCACCTGTTGCTGGCCTCAGCCATTCTGGAGTCACAGAGAGGGGAGCTGATCGGGTCCAACCACGATTTCAACACAATTCTGAAGGTGAATGAAAAATGTTCTTCCACTGATATCTCTACTGCTCTGGTTCTCGTGCCGGCTCCCAGTTTCGGTGACAAGTGCCAAACTGGCCCCTAAACTATGCTGGTCTCGTAGCGAGAACCCCTGACGTGGTAATGCGGAGCGTTGAAGAAATTCAAGCTCTTCTAGCAATATGGACATCCACAGAAATTCCTCAAAAATGAAAACGTGCACTAGATGAAAGTGTAAGAAGGAATAAGGGAAGAAGACTTCACACGAACAGCCGACCGAATAGTCAGAAATCAAGAAATTCACGGAAGAACGATAACAGGGACAAAAAGAAGGGGCTCTTGTGACGGTGCTGGGATTTCTGTTTAGTGGGTGTGGCCTGTGACGCATTACCATGCGGCTCCCGCCAAGCTCCCGCGTAGTGTAAATGCGGACAGGTCCTCGGTTGGTTCCTAGTTCAGCGCTGGGCCGAGCATCAGAACCGGGCACCAGCACCAGTGTGTCAGTGTCAATCAGTGTATGTGTGTGTGTGTGTGTGTGTGTGTGTGTGTGTGTCTACAGCACATCAATGAGCTGACCATGAAACTGGACCTGCATTCGGTGTTGTGTGGTGCCGAAGCCATATACCTCCAGTTGTTCCAGTGTAAGGTGAGACCTGGGGACAGGCCTGGGGACAGAGTCGCTGCAGCTCAGCAGGATTTGAAATGTCTCGTCCGCTCACCTTTTGACCTGTGGTTTCAGGAGCTGCCGGTGAAGGTCCAGGAAGTTCTTGGCCTCTACGTGCCCTCCAGCTCAGACGAGGAAAGCCCGAGTTCTGAGTCGAGGGAGACCGAGTGTCTTCTTGACCAATCGGAGGCCGGCGCTGTGGCAGCTGGCCAGTCACACAACAGGCAGACGGTGCACCGCCCGCCTCCCACGTACCCCTGATATTGAAGAACTGGGCACAACCACACTGTGGTGGATGTTCGTTTTTATGAAGAATGTAGGTCTGTACGGAGAAGCATGATTGCGTGCGTGTAAATATATATTCAAATTTACTCAGCTTTACTCAGCTACATGTATAAATTACTCTAAATGAATGTTGGAATGGAATGAAACGAAAAAGTTAACTTTAACTGACATGTTCAAAGGGATTTTATAAATATATGATATGCGTATACGTTTCAGTTTTCACCTTTGACCTTTGCATACAGCTCCTCTGCCTGATGTCTTCGTGTGTGTAGTGTAGTAACGCGGCGTGTATGTGAACACTAGAGGGCAGGAGTGCAGCTGACGTGATGAATTGAAGTGTGTGTGAGTGAAAGCGGGTAGGTCCGACTCTTATTGTCCTGTAATCAGACCAGCACTGGGGCTGCGAGGTGCGGTGAAGGGGGGCTCATCGCTCATTCGTGTCTTAGTTTTAGTTGCTGTCTCTCGTGTCCGTCTGTCGAGATGTGAAATGACGTTGATTGGCTGTTGCCATGTGAAGTCGTCCCCCACCCAGCAAGTCCATATGGCATCATGCACCCTTTTAATTGCACCTGTTCTGTTCTTATGTTGGTTTGTTCTATGAGCTGCATTTAATAGTCGTTTATTGTCCTTATAACCTGTTGTGTACTTCTTGTCTAAAATCTGCCATTCATTAGCTAAAAAAAGAGCACCTATAATACAATTCATAATGAGAAAACATTAATTACAAATAAAAAATATAATTGTGGTCTAAATATTGTGTATATTTTTTCCTTCTGTTAAATGTAAACGCCACCCAACCCTTTTTATTTATATAATCTGTATTTTCAATAATGTCTCTAAATATCTCCTAAAAAAGTGAAGTTTGATTATTACAGGCATTGATGAGGGTAATAATTTCTGATATTACAAAAATTAATTATCATATTGTATTACAGACTGTAGTATAAAACAGCATGTATTGTGATATCATGTCAAGTTCAACATAAATATATGTCAGCACGGCATATATTGATTAATAAACTTACATTTAAAACTTTGAACACACCTACTCTGTTGTGGCATAAGATGGAGCCATTTTGAAGAATCCAATGCAAGAAACATATTTAGTATTTGTTGTATCAGGAGAAAGTGAAGTATGTTTAATGAATCTGTTTTTTCAGAGTCACATCTTTTTACCTTCATGGCTGCTTTGTTCACTTTCGTCATCATCATATGAGTGAATGATGTTCAGTGTTCAGCATGAACCTTCAGGACTGTTTGAAACCGTCCCTGTTGTCCAACTTAAGGTGGTGGAGACAAGACGACTGTGCAACTAATGAAACAGTTTTCATCTTCGCTCTGAAATAGTCAGGAAGGAACTATTTTAAAGTGTAAGACATGCAAATAATCCTCATTAAAAAGTGTTAATGTTCATGGTGAGATGTAGAGATGTGCTAGAAGACCTCTCCCAACTCTGCAAACTAATGAATGAGCTCCTGTAAGCAAAAGTCTACGGATGAAGAACAATATTGTATTGCTGCTCAGAGGACAACAGACATCATGTAATTCTTTCACGAAAATAAGGACATTTTTCAATAAACTGTTTGACTGATGAGTTTGTTACACCATATTTTCAGATGTGTAAGAATACCCTAAATGGCACCTTTTGGGACCCTTAATCACGTCATGTCAGGAAACGGCGCATTTGGTTGGATGTGAAGCGCCAGTGTCCACCAGTGATTTGACAGAAGTGTGTCCTGGGGTTAACACCGTTAAAAAAAGAGAAAGTGTAAGTGATACAGGAACTTTCACACGCCTCCCTGCTGCCGTCCATCGTCCCTCCCCGTCAGCAGGTGTCTGTGAATGGGGGGGGGGGTCGCTGTTCCCCGCCGTCCCGGCTAATGAGCCGGAAAATGAGGGGAGGAGAGACACTCCTCCCTGTCGTGCTGCTCTTTCTGCCTCGCCCTCGGCCTCGGCCTCCCTTTCACACCTCCTTCCAGCGTGAATACAGCTGGGACGTATGAATTTAGCACCGGCGCTTAAACAGCCTGCCGCACGCTGACATTCAGCTGACCCTGAAACCGAGAGGAAAATCAATCTTTCATTAAATCTCAATTTGTTCTCGGCGAGGCCAAAGCCAGGCGTCCGTGAGAAAATCAGCCTCAGATGAGAAGGGAAACAAGTTTTATGTCAGTGGTGTTCATTTAGTCACTGGGTGCTCATCAGATGCCACAAGGCCCTGCCAATATTCACCAAAAAAAATGCTCCTGTCAATCAGTTGCTGTTTTTTTATCATTATGACACTACATTTATTAAATGAATATTTCATGTTTCATGTTCAGTTATAAATTTTGTGATGAAATTGCAGCACAGCTGGCCATGTGCTGGCCAAGACTGTGATAAACAGTCTTGGGTTTAATAAGAAATAAATGAAGATTCATGTCAGCCAATTAGAACGTCACATCATCATCATCATTGCTGTATCCCTAATGAATATATAATATGTATGATGGGACCAGTACCTGAAAATATTGGGCCGGCACTTTCGTCCACTATACTGCAGCGATTTCCAAAGAAAGACCTAATTTATTTGTTAATGTTCTGTCTGTGTTGTTAGTTTACCTGTTCTGTATGTGCAGAATGTTAAAAACTCAATAAATATAAAAAAAGGACGTCAAGTCAGAACTAACTGTGGTTAAATTTTGAGACTAAAAAAAAAAAAAAACGATCTGCTATCTCCTGGTGAGCTACTTTAAAATTGGACCTGCCCCTAGTGGCCCTGTAAGGAATGTACATGATTATGATTATTGTAAGTAAGTAAGTAAAGTGAAGTGAAGTGATTGTCACATGTGACACACAGCAGCACAGCACACAGTGAAATTTGTCCTCTGCATTAACCCATCACCCTGAGCGCCCGGGGAGAAGTGTGTGGGGACGGTGCTTTGCTCAGTGGCACCTCAGTGGCACCTTGACAGATCGGGATTCGAACCGGCAACCTTCTGATTACGGGGCCACTTCCTTAACCACTAGGCCACCACTGCCCCTATTGGGCATGATTTGGATGTTAACTGTGGATCGCTGGTTGCCAGGTCACACTGTGTTTACATGCATACTGAGTGTCTGGTTTTCTTGAGTTCAGAGGATGCTGAGGTGACATATTTATTCAAAACAGTTTGAGCTGTCCCCAAATTTCTTACGATACATGCACACACAGTTATATATAATTAAATAAATACGGTTACTTAGTCAGGCCATGAGGTTTCTATGTCAGATGAAATCTGAGCGGCGCACTTTAAAGAGCGGCAGTGTTGTGTCCACGAGCCAAATCCCCCAGGAGTGGGCGTTTGTCTGCTCTGTGTGTGTGTGTGTGTGTGTGTGTGTGTGTGTCCTGTGGAACATACGGCCCAGGCCTGGTGTCTGACACAGATTTGTAAAGGCAGACAATGCAGCTGTGACCCGCCCGGCTCCACTGTCTGCTGCCCGCTGTCCCCCTGCCGCCGCCCCTTTGGATCGTCCTCCCTGAACGGGGCCACACCAGATTGCCACAAGTCATGGGAGGAGCTGTTGGAAGGGGGACCGAGACTTGTGTTGCTTTGACAATGAGATTCCTCGGGGCAGGGAGGGGTCGGGGCACGCGAGTGAGTGTGACTTTACTGCCCCGGAACAAAAGTTTGCAGGAGGACAATGAATCCTCAGCTCCTGCTGCGCTGCGCTGCGCTGCGGAACAATACAGCAACAGGTCACAACCACCAAATGTAGAATATTCCAGAGATTTGTACAGAGACGCAGGCAGATTTCTACTTCTTTCACAGTTATATGGATTTATAATGGATTGTTCTGTACAAATAATTGTGCACTGTAAAGCTATACTGTTTAATGTAATACACATATTCAACACAGAAGTAATTGATGCTTTTAAACATCCAGAACCATTTAGAAAGATGTTTTCGTGAGACTGTTCACTACATTTACGGTTATAGATGATCACCAGACAAACAATGTTGTTCCAAGAACTTCCAAAAAAGTAGATTATTTAGACATTAGAACTAATAGATCCTGCTTTAGCCCAGACTGAGTGCAGACACATCCTTTTATCAAATGAGCAAAAAAGGCTATGTGCAGCATCTCCATATTACTGATGGTCATTTATTATTATGCTTTTGGCAAAAAAACTGTATTTATTTTGTAAATACAATTTAAAATAAAAAATATATTTGTACATAAAACGAATTTATAAATATGTATTTATATATTTAACTTTCTCTTTTTGGTTTTTTTAAAGCAAGGTCTGTGGTGTAAAGCAAGGTCAGTGATGGCTTAGCAGTTAAGGAAACGGACCCGTAATCAGAAGGTTACGGGTCCGCCAGGTTCCACTGAGGTCCCACTGAGGTCCCCACACACTGCGTCCCCTACACTGCGCCTGTCATGGCTGCCCACTGCTCACCAAGGGTGATGGTTAAATGCAGAGGACACATTTCACCGTGTCATTGTGTGCTGTGCTGCAGTTTTCCACAATAACTTTGTTTAAAAACTTTTGATTTTGCCCAAAGATCTCGATAAATACATTTGTGTGTATTTTATGTACCTGTACTTTATTTGAAAATCTTTTTGTTTTCTTTTCCAGATAAAGCTCCAAACTTGTCCAAAGTTTTCCCAAAGATATCAAAATATAAATAAATCAATTGTGGTGTGGTTCATGACACTTTCCTGAAAATCAACCCTGAAATCTAAATTAGGTTTGAGTGAAGAGCCGTGTGGACATTAATTGGAGAAGAATTGTCATTGTCAACAGGGTGACTCATTGTTAGTCACTCCCATTGTCACCGCCTGAAGATGACCCTTTAACTCGCTCGCTCCCTTTTCGGAGACAAGCTGTCACCCGGTCCCTCCGGGCCACTCCTTTTCTTATCGGCGCACTGGGGCCCCGCCCCTCGCTCTCTCCCCATGCCTCTCTCTCCTCTCTCCACCTGTTGATGCCATTGTTGAGCAGAGGGCATTCTGGGCCTTTTATCGTTTTACTCAGTGCACGGGACACGCCTCTCTTTCACACGCCCATCTCTCGCGCTCGCCCTCCACCTTGCCAGGGGTGTATAAATACTCGACGGACACTGCACTTACACACACACACACACACACACACCACTGAACGACCGCTGCAGCATGTCCGTGTCTCTGTGGTGCAAGGAGGAAGAGGGCCAGACGGAGACGGGCTCGCCGGGCTCGCCGGGCTCGCCAGGCATTGGCGGGTCCCCTCTCAGGGCCCAGTGGGACCCCAGCGTGTCGGGACGGCGCGTGGTCCAGAGGCTGCTGCAGGCGGAGGAGCGGTACCTGCCCTCTGCCCTCTACACCTCCCTCATCCAGCGGGAGCCCCAGCGCCGGGAGGAGCTGGCCAAGTGGACCCTGGAGGTAATCGCAAATGCTTCACTTTATGAGAATGTCACCTGCCGATACATTGGAGGTGTGGACTCGAGGTCCAGAGTTGTTTCGGCGCAGTTTGTCCTGCGATGATGGAGGAATTTCTGCCTCCT
The DNA here is from genome assembly GCF_900700375.1 of Denticeps clupeoides. Classification (NCBI taxonomy): domain Eukaryota; kingdom Metazoa; phylum Chordata; class Actinopteri; order Clupeiformes; family Denticipitidae; genus Denticeps; species Denticeps clupeoides. The sequence goes on along the minus strand of NC_041713.1, from coordinate 3,538,193 downwards.
CAGGTGTGCTGTGATAGTGGCTGCGATGAGGCCGTCTTCCCCCTGTCCGTCTCTCTGCTGGACCTCTACCTGTCCGCCACCCTGGCCCTGCCCGTCTCGGCCTGCTGCCTGGCGGCGGCGTGCGTCCTGGTGGCCTCCAAACTGACGGAGAGCGAGGCGGTGACGGCGGACACGCTGTGCGCGGCGGCCGAGTACGAATTCATGCCCAGCAACCTCAGGGTGAGTCGAGCCTCTGACTTCTTCCCACGGCGTGATGTGATTGTGTGAGATGCGGGGAATGGGGTGTGCATGATGCTGAGCTGATCTCCATGTTCTCCGCCGCAGGAGATGGAGCGGATTGTCCTGGCGACGCTCAGGTGGGACGTGGCCGCGGTAACCCCTCAGGACTTCATGCCACATTTCCTGTCCTCGCTCGGGGAGCAGAGCTCAGGAGCCGCGGCCTCTGGAGACCTGCTCTCCACGCTCAGGCGGCACGCCGACACTCTGGTCGCCATGTGCGTCTGTGACTCTCACTTCCTGGGCACACCACCGTCGCTGATCGCCGCGGCCACCGTGAACTCTGCCCTGCGGGGACTGACCAATCAGAGCCCTGCACACCTGGGACACATGACTGCGTGTCTAGCTGATCTTTGTCAGACAGACATGGTGAGTCTCCATCCACTCAAATGCATGCCTATTATTAAGTGGAGAATGTATAGTTTTCTTTATCTTTTATAATTCACTGAAGGAAATTAAACAGTACCTTTCTAAAGTTTTAGCTTGTAGTGAAAGTTCTTGTTTTTTGCATCTAGCTCATAATAAGTTGTGACCATCTAAAGATAAAAAAAACACACTCTTAAAAAGAAATGTTGAACTGGAGGAGGACAGCGGTGTATTTCTGGGGGTTTTCTGAGCATTCGGTGTATTGCAATGAGAACGGTTGTCTGTGGTTGTCAGGTGGTGCTGCAGTACTACAGCCAGCTGATAGAGGGCGCCCTCCGAGATCGCCTGCGGGGCGGAGGCCGAGCCGGAGGGTCGCAGTCCGAGGACAAGGACGGGGGCTTCGAGGACGAAAGAGCGGGGACGCCCACCGACCTGAGGGACGTGGATCTCTAAAAGATTGAAATGGCAAATGAATAAAAAGCGCTCGCTTTCGCAGATCAGTGAAACTGATGTAAACTCCCGGGAAAAAAATGTCCCGAGTTTTGAAAACTAGCCTATTTATCAAGTCCTATAATTTAAAATTATTTATTTGTTCTGGGATGTTTTTTTAAGTTTATTTCTTATGCCATATTTATTATTTCCGTTGCACTGTCTGACTGTGACATGATATAATTTATATTTGATATTTATTTCATCAGTGTATTTATTATGAGTTGTTAACTGTGATTTAACTATTTATTTCATTTATTTATAGTTTTTCCCTTGTGGCATTTTGTTGATTAAATCCTGTAAATATTTAACAATGTACTATGATAACGGAAAGTGTTTCATGAACAGACTTTATACCGATCGTTCTGATAAACTCATGGAAAAGGAAATTAATTTGATAAAATAAGACGTGCCTGTACTTTTTATTTTCTCTTTTTATTTTTGCGAGAGACTACGTGTTGTCAATAATTATGCCAAAATGAGAAATAAATATTTTGTCTGTTAAATGTTGTGCATGACGGCGTTCTGGAAATGACAGGTGTACCGCGCATGCGCAGCGGCTCTGGTCTTGCGGCGCTTGCCGATGACGTCACGCTGCGCTCCGCTCGCTGCCTCCTGTCCTCCGGCAGGCTCTCCTTGAATCGCATTGAAAACGGCGGATGAAAAGTCGCCGCCGCGGCGTAGTTTTCGGAGAACTGGTGCGTTTCTGACGGGCTCGGCTGCACTGAACCCCCGTGGCCGGAGGTGCGACTCGTACGGTGAGTGATCGGGAGGAGACCCGGAAACGCGGCAGGCTGCTGCTGCTGAAGCTGAAGCTGCTGCCCACCGACTGCTCGCTCGTCGCCGCTCAAATTTCACTCCCGTCTCGTAGATCGTGTCGTTCGGCGACACGTTTTTATAAAAGTCGGTGGAAATCCCTTCACTTTACTGACCAGGTGTTTTAAACGCCAAGCGCGTCCTAGTTGTCGATAACGACTTAATGCTGAAACTAATTCTAATGCAATTAACCACTTTCTGGTAGAAGGAAAAGTTCAAAATGAAACTCGGTGTCATTGCAGTCTTTTCTCTGGTGCTCGCTGAAAAGAAAATTAACCCACATTCGTTCTAATTAAATTAAGGGTGCGGTTCCATCTGAAAATATTTGTGTTTTTCGCAAGATGACACCACTGTGAAAGTGAAAGTGAAGTGATTGTCATTGTGAAACACTGCAGCGCAGCACACGGTGATACGGCAAAATGTGTCCTCTGCTTTTTACCATCACCCTTTGACAGGCACCCGGGGAGCAGTGCGTGGGGACAGTGCTTTTCTCAGTGGCACCTTGGCGGGTCGGGATTCAAACTTCTGATTACAGGGCCGCTTCCTTAACCGCTAGGCTGCCATTACACTGCCACTACAGGATTATATGGCCTGTATGGTGATAATTCCAGGTTTCCTACAGTCACTAAAAACCTGGAAAAGTCATGGAGTCAGAAAAGAGAATTTTGAAAAGCTTGGAATACGAAATAAACATGACAAGTTCTGGAAAAGTCATTGAAATCTGATTGGCACATTAATGTATAACCTGAAGTCCACAGTTCCCGTAAAGCACAGGTCTATAGTATCTTTGCTGGCTTCACGTAGTGAACCGCGTCATGTTGCACCTCCGCAGCCACGTGCCTCCTTATAAAAACAGTAAATTACAGCTGATGATCTGATGCCCGAACCTGATGGGTCCAATTTACTTTTACTTTACTGTGCGAGCTTGGAGGAAGAAACACTGTCATTTAAGTTAAGATTTTTATGGGTGTCATACGTTTAGTTTAACAATATTTTGGTAAATTTTACCTTTTTTCCCTCCACATTTGCATAGAAACTGCCTTGGAGTAATTGAAAAGTCCCGGACATTCTTTAGTTAAAATGTGTAAGAACGCTGTAATTAGACCCCGGGACACAGATGCATGATCAATGTTTCATCCAAGCAGGACAATGTCTTCCGTCTGGCCTCTGCTGCTGCTGTCATCCCTGGCGTTGACCATCAGGGCTATTCCCATCGAACGAAACCCAAAAGCCGAGGAGGTTCAGCCTCCACAGGAGGAGAAACTGGAAGAGAATCAGGTAAATGTGCTCTAAAGCGTCTAATGTGCTCGGTGCTGTTGTTTTCACCTGATTTGGTCACATGACTTCATTCTTCCAGGACACGGGTCTGTATTACGACCGCTACTTGAGGGAAGTTATTGAAGTTCTGGAGACAGACCCTCACTTCAGAGAGAAGCTGCAGACAGCTAACACAGAAGACATTAAAGTGAGTCTGAGTCTGAGTCTGAGTCTGATTCTGAGTCTGTGTGTGTGTGTGTGTGTGTGTGTGTGTGTGTGTGTGTGTGTGTGTGTGTGTGTGTGTGTGTGTGTTTAAATGAGATTCACAGGCCATGTTTTGTCCCCAGAGTGGCAGGTTGAGTAAAGAGCTGGATCTGGTGGGGCACCATGTCAGGACCAGGCTGGATGAGCTGAAGAGGCAGGAGGTCTCCAGGCTGAGAATGTTGCTCAAGGCAAAACTGGACAGTACCAACACACAGAGTAAGAGAGAGCATGTCAACCCAGATCATGTGTATATTGCTCCTGCTCATCCGTATCTGCTCATCCGTGTCACCGGCAGGTGTCCAGATGGACCACGTGTCTTTGCTGAAGCAGTTTGAGCATCTGGACCCGCACAACCAGAACACTTTTGAGGCTAAAGATCTGGAGCTACTCATTGCTACGGTGAAAAGAGATCTTAGAGCAGCTTTCTGAGGTCTGGTAGAAGGGGGGGGATTAGAAGTGTGTAAAGTGTTTGTCCTGACAGGCCACCAAAGATCTGGAGAACTATGACGCAGAGCGGCACGAGGAGTTCAAGCGCTACGAGATGATGAAGGAGCACGAGCGGCGGGAGTATCTGAAGAGCCTGGATCAGGAGAACAGGGAGAGGGAGGAGAAGAGGATGGAGGAGATGAAGGAGAAGCATCGGCAGCACCCCAAAGTCAACGCCCCGGTGAGTGAGAAAATCACAACATCTCCCCGACTTGACTCAAATCGAGAAAAAATTACTTATTTCATATTTCGGTTGTTCATAGGTAATATTACAGAAAGTCAATTTATCAGCTACAATCATCAGCATATAGCTAAAGGGTTTCACACACACACACACACACACACACACACACACACACACACACACACACACACACATATATATAATTCACCATTGCAATGATTTACTTTATTGATTTGCAGCTCCGATAACAGGACTGTGGAGAGATTTATTTTTATTTTATTATTCTAATCTTTACATGAAATGTCAGTTTAAAAAACTGCAATTATGCTGCTTAGCTGAAATAAATATTTGATCAAAAACCTTTTTTTTTTTTTTTTTTTTCTTCTAAAACTTAATTGCTTGCAGGTAAGATATATAGTGTAATTTTTTTGCGTAGCCCTGTATGAACATGCCAACAGTCATATAAATGAATCCTTAGCTGTAGTTATTCACAGCTAAAGATTTATCGCGCTTTGTCGTCCACATCAGAAATGAGAAATCTTGGTCTGTCTCCGGTTTCTTCTCTCATCTCATCTCAGGGCAGCGTGGCTCAGCTGCGAGAGGTCTGGCAAGAGACGGACGGCCTGGACCCCCAGGAGTTCAACCCCAAAACCTTTTTCAAGCTCCACGGTGCGTGTCCACATGTCCGTTTCACCCAATCACCTGTCGCCTCGTGTCTCTTCACGGCTGTGTTTTGCCGTGTTTCCCTCGCAACAGATACCAATGGAGACGGGGTGTTGGATGAGCAGGAGCTGGAAGCCCTTTTTACCAAAGAGGTAACAAAAAACACAGAGCGTTGCTCGAGTCGCGAGTCTGTAAACTTCATAAACTCATAAGACTCGAGTTCTTAGTCGTTTAGAGCTGACGCTCAGTAAATTACCCGCACGGTGAGACACCATGCATGGTCGAACACGGATGGGACGCGATGCGCTTTGTCAGCTGTATCCAATCTCTGACGTTCCCAAATCAGGGCAGCAGGAGAAACGTTTTGTAAGGGTGTCAAAGGTTGAGCTGGTTGTTCTGTTGCCTATGTGAAGAGAATTGGAGATTGTGATAAATGTTCTAAAATTTCATATTGGGGGACACATATTGAGAATTTACATTTACAGCATTTACCAGACGCCCTTATCCAAAGCGACTTACAATCAGTAGTTATAGGGACAGTCCCCCCCCCTGGAGAAACTTAGGGTTAAGTGTCTTGCTCAGGGACACAATGGTAGTAAGCGGGATTTGAACCTGGGTTCAAACCTGGAGAAACTTAGGGTTAAGTGTCTTGCTCAGGGACACAATGGTAGTAAGCGGGATTTGAACCTGGGTCTCCTGGTTCATAGGCGAGTGTGTTACCCACTAGGCTACTACCACCCTACTTCTATATAAATACAGGTATATGCCTGCACTACATCCACCGACTGGGACCCATTTCAGTACAAGGAAACATGAAATATTTGATTGTCTTTAGTAACACGTTACTATTTCCAAACATTGAAAGGATGCAGCGAATCCGTGAATCTCCTTTGTAAGCGTAATTGCACATTCACTCTATCTCAGCTGGAGAAGGTCTACGACCCGCGTAATGAAGAGGATGACATGATGGAGATGGAGGAAGAAAGGCTGAGAATGAGGGAACATGTGATGAAAAATGTAAGGAACAACTTCGCTTTCTTTTGTTCCTGGAAAGGCCATTGGCTGTTGACCATTAAAGGTTTCTTCTGTTTCTGGCCTAGGTGGACATCAACCATGACCGCTTGGTTAGCCTGGATGAGTTCCTCAAGTCCACTGAAAAGAAAGAGTACAATAATCCTAAAGAATGGGAGGTATGGAACAGTGGTTCACTGTACTGTATAAACTTAGAGTTTTAATGAGAGTGAATAATTTAAAAATTCATTTTGTTCACTTTCAGACACTAGATGATACCAAGCCTGTCTACACAGAGGAGGAGCTTCTGCGATTTGAGGCGGAGCTCCGGGACAAGGAGGTGGAGCTCAGCAGGAGGGCCGAGACGTTGAGGCAGGAGCAGGAGTTGCTGAAGGAACGCGGCAAAGCCCTGGAGGCCCAGAAGCGAGAGTATCAGCAGGTGCACTGTGGACGACACTGTTTTACACTTTTTACTCCCCCCCCCCCCTGTAGCTCCCCACTCGCCTCCGTGGTGAGTTAAACACGTCGCTGTTCTCCAGGCTCGTCTTTTCCGTTAGAAATGTGCGCCACAGAGAGGATTTCTTGTGGCTGCACAACCACGAGCGTGTTATCCGCCATTGTTGTATGTAGGACGTGTTTTAGAGAAAAATGTTCTTGTGTAGACCAGGGCTCAGATTAGGACTCCTATCGACATCAGGAATCAGGATTTGTACCTTCAGCAGCCTCTGTTGCTAGAATCCATAACTGATTACCATGGAAACCATATTCTGATTCACCGCGTACCCGGTCACCTCGCACTGGTGCTAACATATTCTCACACCGCCGCTGCAGTCGCCAGGCTGCCCGCTCTATTGAGCCCCACGTAGGATCTGTTCGCTGCCGCCCTTGACCCGCCCCATTCGCCCTGTTATCGTCTGACCCCGAGCCCGGTCTGCCGGGAGTTCTGCGATGGCGTGGTGTAAATCATTAGTCATTACGGACACAAAATCCCAGCTTCTCTGAACACTTCGCTGAGCTCTTAAAGACGACCTCCAGCCAGATGTTGTGGGAGGTAAAAACCATTTTGGCGGGAACGGTGCCTGTGCAAAACGTGCAGTGGGATTTCTAGGTCTTTCTTTCTTCATTTTAATACGCATTCACTGTGCACGTTGAAATAAAGGAATAATATCCGTTTCATGTCTGCTCATTGTCAGGCGGTTCTGGAAATGTCCCAGAGGCAGAGGAACCAGCAGGCAGCCGATGGGCCGCCGCCCGCGGCCGCCGACGGAGAGCCGTTTCACCAGGAGATGAAGAAGCTGGAGGAGCAGGGGAACCTGGGTGAGTTTCAGTTGTCGAACCTGTTCTGGATGTCTGATGATGTCTGTCACATTAGTACACCGTGTACAATTAGAATATCTTTTTTTATTTCGAGAAGTAAATGGACAAGTGTAAAAGTTTGACCAGAACCAAATTATGTTGGTTGGAAGATGGAAGGCTAGTGAAGCAGTGAAAGGGTGTCTGATTCAACGCAAGAGCTTCTGTTTTTGAAGGTTTACCTTTTTTAAGTACTAGTTTTGGAAAGTTGGTACATAATTTGGTGTCTCTTTTTCTTCATTCAGAAATTAAAGTGGCAGTTGAGAGTGAAGGCAACGTCCAGAGCCACCTCCCTGCAGAACCTCCACAGAATCTGCCCCTTCACACGTCCTAACTACCCAGCTAACACACACACACACACACACACACACACACACACACTTCAGAACCTCTTCACCCTGGTCCACCTGTGCAGCAAACACACTCCCACACACACGCACCCTGATACTACCTCTACACAACGCGTGGCCTCTGTCGCCCCGCCCCACTAAAATGTGTAAACGCCCCTCGCTGTGTACCGTTCTGAAGTGTGACTTACTGGTTTGCACGGAACTATCAGGCCTTTTCTGAAGCAGAGACTTGGAACGCGGGAATTTATCTGAATGTTTTTTCTTTTTTTTATGTATAATCTGAAACTTGAGAACGGTTCTAACAGCGTGCTGGATGCTCTGTGTGGTTCTGAGCTCTCACCCTGCCTTTTAATGCTTTTTTTCTTTTTGTTTTTTAATTGCATGAGATTCTAGTACAATATTCTCATGGTAATAACTTTTAAAGTGTTACTTGAACATTGTTCTTTATGATTTGAGGGGATTTGTGTTATTTTTTATGTATTTGTTCTTTTGAAGAAAAGCACACGTTTGTGGATGTTCCTCTCTTGCGGGCTGTGGTGCTGGCAGGTGTGCAGACTAAACCAAGCAGAAATTGTGTAAAGACAATACGATCCGACACACACACACACACACACACACACTAAGAATATTCTTATCTGTGGTTTACTTCCAAAGCCTAATAAAGTATCAATATATAATCAAAAACATGCTGGTGTTTATTGACTTTCATCTAACCGATATTTGCAAGATAAATTCGATTCTGTGGTATATGTGAAGTGGCAGCGGTGGTCTAGCGGTTAAGGTGATTCCGCGTTCGAATCCCGAACTGCCAAGGTGCCGCTGAGCAAAGCACTGTCCCCACACACTGCTCCCCGGGCGCCTGTCATGGCTGCCCACTGCTCACCAAGGGTGATGGTTAAAAGCAGAGGACACGTTTCGTTGTGTCAATGTGTGCTGTGCTGCAGTGTTTCACAATGACAATCACTTCACTTTCAAGTGCAATAATTATTAAGTGTCTGTCTTATTTAATCATAAATCAATAAACCACATTTGATGCCAACCTGGTGTTCTGATTGGCTGCGAGGAATCCTGGGAAGGGCCCAGTGTCTTTTAAATATCATTCAGACTTATAATAGTGTTTATGGCCACAGGGTCACATGACCAGCTGTTGCTGAATAATGTTGCTTAGCAACAGCTGGGTCTGGGATTCACTATGTCGTAACAGAATTTGTACAGAAAAATGTAAAAATGTCTTGTTAATAAATAAATAATAAACTAATCAACTGTGGCGTCATCAGAATAATATCAGGTACAATAAAGTCTGAACTGCACTGACTATATTGTATTTTTTACTCTTGGATCAATGGATCAGTTTCATATCGTGATTCATGTCCCTGGAGAAAATGCATGATGACCTTTAACCTTTTGCTGGAATGCTTGTGTTTAGGTTTTGGAGTGACGTGTTGAAGCTGACCACCTGGGCCATGTGCTCCCTTACCCACAATGCATTCCTCATCCTTCATTAGCACATTCTCGCTGACCGTCTTCATGCCCCCTCTGGTGGCCACACAGCTGCCACCTGTCAATCATGCAGAGCTCTGATCAATAACCAGGACATGCGGCCAAATTCCGGACATATTTACACATCTGCTACTTCTTCTGTTGCACCTAAAAGCGTGTGTGTGTGTGTGTGTGTGTGTTTGTGTATTGCCTTCATTCCAGACCATACTAACCACAGCCTATCCCGAACCTCCCCGGTTTCCAGAGCCGGGCCCTCCCGAGCTCGGCGTTCTTCAGCAGCAGAAGATAACGCCTCACGCCGGCCGCTTGGTGCATCATGCCGAGTGCAGCATGAAGCCCGCTGCTGAGAGCAGAGAGAGAGAGTGAGGTGGAGGGGGGGGGGATGATTCACAGTCTGTAGGAAGCGATGTGTTTGTGTGAAAGAGGACAAATCTGTCACGTGGATGTGTGGGCTCGCTGGTGAATCATCGGCCCTTTTGTAGAGCGCGTGTCAGGATGTTTCTGGCTCGCATCTGACCCTCAAAGCGCTGATTTCCCTACAGCACGCATGTCCTCCTCCTTTTTAGTTTTCCGATCCCCCTCTCCTCTCTTTCCTTGTTTCCATACGGAAGCCCATGCAGGTCTGATGGCCAGGGTCAAAGTGCACAGGCACCCAGTAATGCCATCCGCAGAACTGAAGCAGCGTGCATCATCTTCAGACGCACATGCATATTGTTCCTGCATTAGCCCGTGTTTACTATTTTCATCCTTTTCGATTTCTTACCATTTATCTATCTTTCTTTCTCTCGTTTATCTTTTTTTTTGCATCACCCATTTGCATGTTTAAAGCATCATCGGTGTGCGATGCGAGCGCCATCAGCCGTATCTGGCAATCAGAGCAGGCTGAAATTAGGGCATGCTGCGGTGCCCGAGTCCGACGGCAGAGGGCGCCAGCGGCGGTGCGATCAGGCCGATCCGGTCCTGCATCTGCTGGGGTGTCAGCATGTCGCCCTGGCTCATGCTGCCGCTCACATCCGTCACCACAGCACGGGATGTACGCCCTCCGCCACGAACGCCCCAGATAAACGAACGCCTCGGCTCCGGAAACGGCCGCACAGACCCTCCTAACATCACTCCACTTGTGTCCTGCTCAGGCTTGTGCGGGCCTGTGACACCCACCTGGCTCCTGTCTTTGAACTTTGACCTGTCTTTGACCTGTATAGTGAGTCACTCTCTGATCTTTAAGACAAGGTGGAAGTAGCCTAGCGGGTACTCGCCTATGAACCAGAAGACCCAGGTTCAAATACCCCTTACTACCATCGTGTCCCTGAGCAAGACACTTAACCCCGAGTGTCCCCAGGAGGGGGACTGGTAGTAGCCTAGTGGGTAACACACTCGCCTATGAACCAGAAGACCCGGGTTCGAATCCCACTTACTACCATTGTGTCCCTGAGCAAGACACTTAACCCTGACTGTCCCTGTAACTACTGATTGTAAGTCGCTCTGGATAAGGGCGTCTGGTAAATGCTGTAAATGTAAATTTTTTGGCCCTCGCTGACTAGAAGAACAACTCACATGGAGAGAAGTAATTGTCACTGGATAGCTGTCCACTTTTGAAGACGTTAACCATTTACATTCACGCCCTTATCCAGAGCGTGACAGGGATACTCAGGGTTAAGTGCCCTGCTCAGGGACACAATGGTGATAAGTGGGGTTTGAACCTGGGACTTTGTGGCCTTCAGGTATCTTACCCGCTAGGCTGCTACCATTCTGTGTGATCCAGAGGATCCCTGTCACGTCAGCACCGATCGATTCAGATTGTTCAGGCGACCACCTACATCTGACACCGGTCCGAACTAAAGGCCTGGACACAGATGTTCCTCACAACACAACTCACTTCAGCCTGGACCTTTAACCTGGAATTTTAGCGGAAAGGCTGTTCCAGCCGTGATGCTTGACGACAGTATATATAATATACCACATAATACAGGAGACGTCTGTGTCACGTGTTCCACGTATCGGTGCATGGTGTGCGGAGGGCGCAAGTTTTGGTGGGTAAGTTTGACGTGACCATGCAGTGGATGCGACGGGGTCCGCAGCCACGATCCATTCATGATTCGCCGGACATTTTTTTTTTTTTTTTTGTAAACCGTGGGCGGCGATGGGCGAGTGGTGATGAAAGATAAACGCGGAGTCACTGCAGCTTCATCGCGGCGCGGTGACGCGCGTCCGCGTCCCGGCTCCCGAGAGCGCGCGCGCGCCCGGCGCGCTCCCGCGCTCGGTCCGCTTTTGTGTGTGTGTGCCGATGACATCACCTTCTGAAAACACATTACGTCATGCCTTTCGGGACCCGACTCGCGGCCCCACCCGGGCGGCGCTCATTGGCTCGCCCCGGCGCGGCGGCCCGCCCCCGCCGCGTCGCGATTGGCGGAGGCGCCGGGCGCCCGGCCGTCGCCATTGGTCCACCGGTTCCGCGTCCGCCCGCTTCCCACATTAAAACGAGGGCGGCCGAGTATCGCGGGGCAGCAGCGGGTAATTTGGTTTCCACAGGCGCTGCGAATACGTCATTGGGACGGGCTCGCTTTTCCGCTCCCCCCTCGTCAAAACTTCAGAATTTATCAACAGCAGACATTCCAGAAAATCTCAAATAAAACACGCCGACGGTGGGAAAAGCGGTCTTTACATTAAGTGTGTGTGTGTGTGTGTGTGTGTGTGTGTGTGTAGGGTAGCCCTGGGGTCAGCGGGTAATTAAACCACCCAGGTGATAAGGTCCTTAATTAATAACGCAATTATAAAATTCCTGCTGCGGCGGTCGTGCTGGGGACGACGAGGGTCTCGGGGTGTCTGGCGTGTCGCAGTGCTCTCCTCCCGACGACGGAGATCACACCAGCGTTGCCAGGCGGTGTGCGTTTGGCCCCGACACCCACGACGTGCGTGCGTGCGTGCGTGCGTGCGTGCGCGCGCGCGCGTCCCTATAGGCGTATAATCGCGTGGACGCGCACCCTCGGAGCTGCGAGGTTGTCTCTTTAAAAACCCAACAGACGTGTTGCCAGGTCCGCGTGTTCTAGAAGGAATATGCCAGTCCACGCTAGCTAATCTAATTCAGTCATAAACTAGTGAAATAAAAACCAACTAGATCACGTTCAAGGGAATCAAGTTTATAACTAGTGGGACTTAATTTGTTTGTTTTTCGAGTCAAGTGGTGCATGGCCATGCAGTGGTGGCGAGGCAGCGGAGGGTCGCAGGTTCAAGGTGCCAGTGAGGTCCACTTGATCAAGCCCCCGTCCACACACGCTGCACCCCGCCTTTCATGGCTGAGGCAGATCGACTCCACATGTTCTTTTCCAGTGCGCAGGCGCCACGGATCGGGCACTAACAACGCTCACAACGTGACCAGCGCTCCAAGTCTCGCGATATGCGATTTTGCTAATTGCAGGTGTTTTGCAGTCCTACATAGATTCCTTAATAAAGAAACTGAAATTGTTGAGTCGACAGTTGAACTTTTTATTATATGATTATTTATATAACGAACTATTAATTTATTTGTGAAATTTCGAGCGTTTTGGGTGTTTTTTTTTTCGGGCTCGTTTCCACCTGCGCGTTTCTTTCGCGCGATCTGGCAACCCGGCCCAGCACCTTTTCATCCGAGAGAGAGAGAGAGACAGAGAGACAGAGAGAGAGAGAGAGAGAGAGAGAGAGAGAAGGGGGGGGGTGGAGTTGTCTACGGTGATGTGTAACGTCGCGCTCGCGCTGCTCCGCCGTTTCCACGCGTGAGGAGGGAGAGGGAGCGAGGGAAGGGGGAGGCTGAACCACCGGGACTCCGCGGCCGACAGCAGCTCCGAACCCGCCCGGCGCTCCCTCCGACGGGGTCAGCGCGGCTGTGATGTCGTCTCCTTCCGTCCGACCATGACAAGGGTGAGGAGACGCGTCCGAAGAGCCTGTGTGTGTGTGTGTGTGTGTGTGTGTGTGTGTGTGAGTGATAACCCAGCTGTGCTTGCGCGGGGAGGGGGATGGATGGATAGATAGATGGATGGATGGATGGATGGAGAAGAGAGGAAGGAAGCCAGGTTGGGAGGACATGGAGAAAAAAAAACGCCGGAGATGATGGAGATGTAACGCCCGCTTTTATTCGCGACACAGTCGCGCGCGTTTTGGCATAAATACATTTAAGAAACGACAATAAAGATGAGGCATATTTCATTAGGCAGGATGGGGGGGGGGGGTGCTGCTCGCCGTCGGGATGTCTGTCTGTCCGCCTGTCTGTGCGTGGAGGAGAGACCCCTCCGCGGCTCCCGTTTCCGCGTCTCCGATGCGCGTCCGCGATTTTTTTTTTTATTCTCTGGGCCGTGGGAACGCGCCTGGCGACGTAATAAATATAATAATAATGATTTTTTTTTTGGGGGGGGGGCGTTTTACTGACCTCCGCCGATTTAAAAATATATATAAAAAAAATCTCCGTCCGATCGATCCGCTCCCCGCCGGATCCATTGTAGCGCCGGACTTTCTCTCCGAGCCCCCACCCCCACCTCCCGTTCCGGCGGCTGGCGGACCGACGGCGCACCTACTCCGCTCCGCGCCTCCCGCGGCGCCTACAGGAGAACACCCAGCGTCCCCCCACCCCACCACGTCCACACTGCTCGTGTGTTTGCGTGGAATTTCGGGAATTGACAGATCGTCGCTCCCCGAGCACTGGTGTGGGGTCCTCCATCATCTCGGCGGAGGCCCGGTGGAGTTGACGGGCGTGGAACGTGGTGGTCGAGGAATTAGATCCGGTTTGTTAGGGTGCCCTGTCTGATTCAGGCCACCGAGGCCCATAATGTAGACCGCCTTCCATCATCATCATCATCATCGTCATCCACCAGCAGCAGCATGCAGATATACACATAATATGTTTCTCTATGGCAACCTTCATGGCAAATACTTCAGATTCCTCACCTTTCAAGGCTTCAGGACGACGGTGGATCAGTAAAATGAATGCATTGGTCTTGAGTTTGACCTTCTAGGTGTTTTTTGGTGGAAAATATCTTTCTTTTGCGTGTGTTCTCTGCCTGAGCTCCACGTGGCTTGGATTCGTCCTACCTGTGCTGTCCTTCGGATTCGGATTTGCGGCCTCTATGTCCGTTCCGAATCTGAATCCTGGAGATGGGGTTGATGGTCCACCTCCGCGTCAACGTGGGTTACGGGGGCACACAGATGCGGGCGCGGCGGGGGGATTTGCCTCTTCCTTTGTGAAACAGATGTTCCGTCACAGTAACCCGGGTTCTCTCTGTTCTCTTGTTCCCTTCTCAACAGCTCTCTCACGCCGCGCTCTGAGGATCAAACCCAGAGGGTCCAGGGGCCTCGTTAATGCCCACCTTCCCTTGTGCCCCTCCCCTTCCGGACCCTTAGACACACCCGAGTCGCCCCTTTGCACCCGCCCAGTTTTTTTTTTTTTTTTTTCCTACCGCAGACCCTTTAGGCCCCGCCCTCCCCTCCACCACAGCACTCCGACGACGCCCCGTAAACTCCCAGTAGCACTTGCGCTCAGCTTCTCTGTCGAGAGGGACTGTTCCCGGGAGAGCCAATCAAGGAGCCCAGAGAGCCAGGAGAACCAATCAAGTTGGAGACACAATAAGGTTTTTTTTGGGTTTTTTTTTTTTTGTGGAGCTGAAAACAGGGCGGAGCTCGGCCACGAACAAGACGGTAGTAGACGGCACGTGGATGTTCTTTAAAGCAAAAAGTGAAATTTAGACGGCAGGAGGAGGTCTTCATTAGTCTTCACGATCGCCTCCCACACACACCGTCCCCGCCCACACCTCACTTCACACACACCGTAACACACTGTCCCCGGCCTGAAGATGATGTGCGAGGTGATGCCCACCATCTCGGAGGACGGCCGGGGAGGCGGCGGGGGCCCGTCCTCGCCCGCCGGCAGCGGAGGCGGGATGGGCGGCGGCATGGGGGGCATGGGCGGCGGCTACGGAGGCCGGGAGACCCGCGGGGGCGACGAGGGCGGCAGCACCGGGAACCTGGAGTCCCTGATGGTCAACATGCTGACGGAGCGCGAGCGCCTGCTGGAGAGCCTGAGGGAGACCCAGGACAGCCTGGGCACCGCCCAGCTCCGCCTCCGAGAACTCGGCCACGAGAAGGACTCCCTTCAGAGGCAGCTGTCCATCGCCCTGCCACAGGTACCGACACGCCCGCCGTCCGTGTGCGTTTTAATGTGCCTTTACGCGCTCGTTTTTATACCACCATGTTTAGTAGATTTTAAAGCTGCTATGTGGCTTCCTCATGCAGCAAAAACCAGTCCCTTCCACGATTGTCACGATGTCACGATCACGTCTAGGGACAAGTGGCTTAAAGCTTCCCAAACGTTTGACCTTTGACATTATTACCAAAAGTTTGAATTGCGCCTACTACACAGCTAATCCAGAGCGACTTACAATCAGTAGTTACAGGGACAGTCCCCCCCTGGAGACACTCAGGGTTAAGCGTCTTGCTCAGGGACACAATGGTAGTAAGTGGGGTTTGAACCCGGGTCTTCTGGTTCACAGGCGAGTGTGTTACCCGCTAGGCTACTACCACCCCATTAATTAATGAACTAATTAAGTGCAGAGAGACATTTTTTTCCCCCGGAAAAGTGTCCTGGGAAGTAAACAATGT
Organism: Denticeps clupeoides; assembly: GCF_900700375.1. Taxonomy (NCBI): domain Eukaryota; kingdom Metazoa; phylum Chordata; class Actinopteri; order Clupeiformes; family Denticipitidae; genus Denticeps; species Denticeps clupeoides. The sequence goes on along the minus strand of NC_041713.1, from coordinate 3,522,557 downwards.
GCGCTTGTGCAGTCGAGACATACAAATATATTTCTGTATCTGCGTTTCACGTTTTGTGCTGCCGATTTGGTTCTGTGATCAAAGTAAGTATGAAAAGCAATATTTTTTTAGCATATTGATGAATATGCGCCCTTCCGAAATCATGCTGGCAAATGTAACGGGACCTGCAATGTTATTGCGACATGTTAACACACGTATAGTGCAAACGTGAAAAGCCACGTCACACTTTCCTCGGGCCTATGGGCTCGACTTCGCCAAACGAAGTCACGTTTTGTCCGCGCGTCTGCGTTATCGGGTGTATCCCGTCTGCCGTTTTTCTGCAGGTGTTCGTCACGTTTGCCGATGCTGCGAAGTTAATTATGACGACTGTAACCGAGATAAGGCCCGCAGCGCCGCTTCCACCAGGACGCGTGTCCGTCGTTTATTGGTACGAATACTGTGATGATCCCTGCAGCGTTAACGATCTGTGGACAATATTTTATGCATCATTAGTGTGCGGGCAGCAGTAACGCGAGGCGGAGGATGGAAGGTTAGGCCTTGGTTCGTAAATGTAGGTCGGGTGAACGGATGGATGGAGAAACGAGTCCGTGATGTAGCGTCACGATCAGCTCGTTCTCCTCTTCCTGACATATCATAGGCTGGTTCTGAGTCGGTACGTCCCGGTTCCCCATCTCCATTGCCATCTGTCTGCTTCAGATTGTGTCAGGATGTGAAGGGTCTTCGGCTGTGCTTCCCTGCGTTCGGTCCCCTCTTCTTCCACCGTGGACGTGTTGAAAGAGCAAACAAATACAACCTGGGCTTTTAACAGTGATAATACCACACAGGAAAAGGCAATCAATACACACACACACACACACACACACTCACACACAGCATCAGCCGAGTTCCTCCGACCTACCGAGCAGGGGAGGGAGAGGGATGGATGTACAGGAAGTGAGAGAACCAGATACGTGATCGCACCAGTACGGCCATATTTGCATACTGCTGGGTTCTAAAGCTTGATTGGCTACTGCGGATTTGCCAGTTAAAATCCGTAGATGTGGGAAGCGAGGGAAGAGGGGGAAGGGGAGGAGCCAGTAAGGAGGTGGTGAGGGAGAAATAGAGCAATGTTGTCGTACGACTGAGGACATACTCGCCGAATTGTGGGACGTCGGTGCCAAGCGGAATTCCAGCCCATTCTCAGCAAGACACAATCCCAGAATGCCGGACTCCTATGGGCACACTGTGTCACCATCTGTCCATCTCTCTCTCCGTTCTCCCTCCATTCTCTATTTTTCCACTTCTATGTGCCCCTGCACCCCCCCACCCCCCCATCTTTTTCTGACCCCTCCGCTGGGCGGAGACTCCTTCCGTGGCCTGCGATGCCATTGGCTGGTGTACAGGCTGTCAGCGAGGACAGTTGAGGCTGGGGTTAATGCATTTGGCTGCATGATTGGTGAAGTGTGTGTTGCCATGGCGACCGCTCCTGTGTTTGAAATGTCTGGGCACCATTGCCGCCGCGTTGGATGTGTTCTGATTCCGCACTTTCTGGCGCAGACAGACTCTCCCCCTGCTCCAAGGCCCCGCCGCTTGAAGCGGGCGCTGCTATTTTTGCACCGAAAGGGCCTGACGAGCTGAAGGAAACTCGAGACAATGGTGCCTTCACCCACGTCACCATCCCTTCTCTCTGCCTGGCCTCAAAGGCGCTCTGTACGAGGGCACGTGACTTCAGAGCACAAGCGTGTGCATTCGTGTGTTTATGTGTGCCAAGATGGTGGATGTGGCGCTGCCTCGGCCTATGGGCTATATGTCAGCTTACACAACCCAGCACAGCCTCCAGAGAGCGCAGAGAACACAATGTGAACACGCACAGAGACGGCCTGCCCCACAGATAAGCATTCGCGGCCATAGTATACAGCGTCACGCCAACCGCCTGCAACAACAGCAGAGAATCACTGTGGTAACGCAGCAGGAGCAGGCCACCCCTGCCTAAATAATACGCCCAGACTCGATCTGTGATGAGTGCAGAGGTTACTAGAAGACAGTCCAGGCAGTGAGTGCATTCAATGTACGTCACAAAGAAACGGTACAGCAAACACGGCCGACTGTCACAATTATTGCGAAAAACAAGGCCTTAAATCTGCAACTTACACCAGGTACCTCGGTGGCACCTTTACGGTTCAGGATTTCAACCATTTGTTAAGTGAAGTGATTTTCATTGTGATACACAGCACAATGAAATGTGTCCTCTGTATTTAACATCACCCTTGGTGGGCAGTGGCTCCTCGGCGGATTGGGATTTGAACCGACAACCTTCTCATTACAGGGCCAAATCCTTAACCGCTAGGCCACCACTGCCCCTTTGGTTATGAGTCCACGTCCTTACCCGCTAGGCAGCCACTGCTCATTAAGTGTCTTGCTCAGGGACACAATGGTAGTAAGTGGGGTTTGAACCTGTGACTTTCTGGTATTCTGGGTCATAGGCGAGTGTGTTACCCGATAGGCTACTGCCACCCTGACATTACCACCCCTCAACTGCCACTCACACACAGTCTTGAGCACAGCAAACACAGTCCACACTCTACCCTTGTCAAAAGAATGACTTTTAATAGAATGGCCTCTGAAGGACCCCAAACACCATGTCCAAACATGAATGAATTTGTGGAGACAGAATACACCATTTACAGGAGCACAGTCTTAACGTGTTTGTGCAGACAAAACAAAAACAACTTAAACACTATTTAGTTCTTGTTTTGCCCAAAATCACCAAAATGGGCTTTGACAGGCCCTACCTTTGAAACCCACACTTTGACCCTTTGACTCACCTCAGAAACGAGGTGTTAGAGCAGGGTATTGATTTGTCCAAGGGAATGGCCCAATAGGTGTAAGAGTATTAAATAGTCGAACACTGTGCAACATGGATCACAACCTGTGCAGAGTGAACTGACAGTGTCCATAGAGAACAGTTTAAAAAAAAGCTTCAAGATGCAGAACGTGTGGTCTATCAGTCCGCAAACAGCAGTCTGTCTGGCGAGCCACAGGAGGCTGACCGTGGTGGTCCCAGCACAGTTTCCACAGACCCAGGACGCATCTGTCCTCATATGCATGGTGCGTCACCCAGGTTCTCAGTGCTTACGGTGCACAACCTGAGAGCCCAACACGTTGGTTGCTATTAGTTTCATCATCGCCGTCAGACTACACTATGCATACTATATCTATACCACGTGCGACAGGACTTATCTGCAATGTAAACAAAAGTGTGGGAAGCAACATGGGCCATATTCATCCAGCTTTGTACCAGTAGCATGATAGAAACATCTGGATTTACAGCACATACGGCTCCTCTGGATGATCTCTACATCAGGTCACAAAACTTGGTGTCTTTTTAACAGTGGAGCCACCCTGTAACAGAGGCCTCGTTAACACTGAAAAGAATCCAGCAGGACGCTGGTTAAACTTCTGAAATTCATCCGTGACAAAAGGAACATGCACAGGTTATTTTCGTGTGTTTATCTGAAGTGCCATCTGATTAATTAATATGGGGAGGGCTTTCGCTTTTCGCCAGGCTTCTGTTAAACCGTAAGCACCGATGGGTGAAAGCCCTGCCCATGAGTTAATGTCCAGTCACTGGACATTTCTGGACCACTTTCAAAATGAATGGCAAAACCGGAATCCCATGGTCCATAAGGGCTTCTTGGACCATGCATTCAAGGCGGACCTAGTTCGCACCCCTAGTTCACATTCATAAGATATGAATATTAAAATAAAAAGCACATTATTAAAGGTTCCCTGAGATAATTTAACATTAATAAGAGTTCCCCTAGCCCGTCTATGGTCCTGTAGTGGCTAGAAATGGCAATAGGTGAAAAGTGTGCTTTGGTCATTCTGCTTCACCGTTCAGAGAGCGGCAGATTCACACGGTCGGATCTGGAATTTCTCCCCTTATGATGTCACAAGGGGGAAAGTTTACCTCCTCCCCTAAAACATTATCTCTACCGACCTTCATGGCTTGAAAATGGGCAAAGCATTGCAGTTGCTCGGTGATTGGATGTAAAAATGAGCACAAATGTCCATCACGCGAGACTCTGGAGAACCGGTGGGTTAAGTTTATTTTCTCTGGAAAAACGGCAACACGACTTCCTGTTTGTGGCACGCATTGTGGTTGGTGAACGGTGTTGATGACGTCATTGCCGCGAATGCCCCCTCAACTTCTATAGGCCGCTCTCTCCCTCGTCCCGCCTCTTTCCTCCTCATTAGCATTTAAAGCTACAGACACCGAAACGGTGCGTCCTGGGACACCTCATTGTGGGACTGGATCAGAGTGCCTGTAATTCTTGGAAATAGACTCCAGATACATTATTAGGGGACCAACTGAGGCTGATATAAAAGCAAAATAACATTTCATGTCATGGGACCTTTAAGTTAAGAAGAGCAGATGTTAACTGATCACATGGATTCAGATGGGATTCTTGGTGGTTGTTTACTGCTGTGTATGGTACATGCTTGTGCACACCCTGCTGTTTATATATTGCTGTATGAATTCTTCTGTTTATATGCTGCTGCGTATGGAAGTGGAGTAATGTTCCGCGATGCCGGCGGCTTGTGTGAGATGAAGGCCATGTTGCAGTCTGCTGTGCTGTTTGTTTAGACCAAATATCCACACGGAATCCAGCTCTTGCTCATGAATCGTGATGTGTTGTATGGGTGTGAATATCGACCTCGAATGTGTACTGGTTTTAATGGCGTGTTGATGGCCCATCGTCTGAGATGGACGGATATGTGAACGTAATAATAATGGCGTAACACATCTAAGCTTTGTGTCTTCAGGAGTTCGCAGTGCTGACCAAAGAGCTGAACATGTGTCGAGAACAACTGCTGGAGAGGGAGGAGGAGATCGCTGAGCTCAAAGCCGAGAGGAACAACACACGGGTCAGTCTGTGTGTGTGTGTGTGTGTGTGTGTGTGTGTGTGTTTTACACAGAGCTCCTCATCCAGGTCTCCATTAGTTTACAGCATTTAGAACGAATTTATATTAGCACAAGCAGTATAGACCTTTTCTCTCTGTCCAGCTGCTGCTGGAGCATCTGGAGTGTCTGGTGTCCCGACACGAACGCTCGCTGAGGATGACCGTGGTGAAGAGGCAGGCCCAGTCTCCAGCTGGTGTCTCCAGTGAAGTGGAGGTCCTGAAGGCCCTCAAGTCCCTGTTTGAGCACCACAAAGCCTTGGATGAGAAGGTGTGTGTCCCTCAGCTCAAACCTAATGCCTCAATCCACACACTCATTTTCTGATCCTCTCGTTGGTCTGCCACGCCCCACACTCAGGTGCGGGAGAGGCTGCGTGTGGCTCTGGAGCGTGTGGCTGTGCTGGAGGAAGAGCTGGAGTCTTCATCACAAGAGGTGAGTCCAAATCCGCCCATCCCCACCACACCGCCCTCGTCTGCCGGAAACAACGGACGTCATCGTTACTAACTCCTGGTCCCATCCCCCGTCTCCAGGTGGTGTCTTTACGAGAACAGGTTAAGAGGCGTCAGCAGGGCGTAGACAATGGGAAGGAGGTGAGGAAGCAGCTGGCAGGACCCACAATCCACCTCTCTCTCCAGCAGCAGTAATAACGACGAGACACTTCACATGAACGGCAACCAGAATGCAGATTGAGTTGATCTCAAAAGGAGATGCTTTTAAGCCTTCTGTAGATTTCATGCATAATGAAGACTGATGGATTTGTTACTGAGACGGTACTGCTGCCCTTTAATCCGCCGGCCATATCGAGTGTGCTGAAACACATATAAACCCACGATATGGTACCATATCGATTCAACACAATCAAGACAATGTTGCTGTTCACATTCTGCCACTCGGCACGTTGCAGGACGGTTGTCTACAATGCGGTGAAAATTTTTCAAAATTTGAAAAGCAGAATGTAAACATAAGTCACACACAAGCTTCGATACAGTGTATTCATAATGCATCACCAACGGATACATTTGAATTTGCATTAATTGTTGTAATTGCAGTGGCACAAAAGGCACCATGATTATAAAGTGCAAATTTAGCTAAATTTGCGCGTAAGCGCACGTGAGCGGATGTGTCTCATCTCGCAATCATCTCTTCACTTTTCATCCTCCCAGCGGTTGCCGAACGGCCCCTCTATTCTGGACGATGGCGAGATTGACAGACAGCGAGAAGGGGAAATCGAGCGGCAGAGGGCCGAACTGTCGCAGTTGAGAGAGAGACTGGCCCTCATGTGCAGACAGGTGAGTGAGAACGACCAAGTCCACAGACAGAAGACATGGTGGAAAATGGACGAGGTGAGAAATAAATTAATCAAGCAAATTGGGGGATGGGGCAGAGAGCGAAATTACCCAGAATTACACAATAAAGCCCTGAAGAAACTCTGCAGTGGGCGGTGGAGAAGGCGCTGCTGCCCTCTGGTGGTCATGTCATGCGAGTGCAGTCCTTCACGAAAATCAAATACAGACCCTTCTGCCAGACCATGGGGTTCAGACGGGCCGTGGTACAGCCGGGGGGGTGAAGGGATGCCCTCCGCAGTGCTGCAGGACTAGAACAACGCTGATTATGACTGTCCTCTGCTGGATCTCCTGGTCAGATGCCTTGCAATTTCGATTCCTGGCAGTGATGCATCTGGTCATGATGCTGTCTGTGGCCCCCTGTAGGATGCATCGTTCATTTGCAGTCCTAGCCTACCTGTGGTACCGTCTGGTGTCTGGTCTTCCAGGTGTCAGAGTCTGTGTTCAGTGCTGTGAAGACACGCGTGTGGAATGTGTTTTGCATTTCTCAAGTAAGCGGGAGTTGCTCTCAAAGTGCGACACAAATCTGAAAAAAAAAAAATGTAATTCCATTCTGTTTATTTCCGGGAGACATCTAAACCTGGAGGATGCAACAGAGGATGAAGCCGGTGTGGAGCCGGGTTAATGAGTCCATATATCGTTTGAGGTGTCAGCAGGAGTGTGGAGTCTTATTGATCTTGTTTGTCTCTTTTCAGGTTGGTGAAATCGAGGAGCAGCTCGCTGCAGCCAGGAGGGAGGTGACAAAGACAGAGGAGGCCAATCAGAAGCTTCAGAGGGACGTAAAGGAGGTAGGTCTGTCCCTCAGGGTCCCGTTCCCTCAGCAAGGACCCGCGTTAGAAAGCGTTTTTTTTTCCCTGTTCCTCGGTTGCCAGATTGGAGCACCCAACCAAATATGGTGCCAGGAAGAATCCGTCGCGCAGAACATCTTTTTTGCTGCCTTTTGATTGACAGGCCCTCTCCGGGTCCTGCTCTTCTCCTTCAGAATAACAGAAGGGCTGTTATAGACGGCAGAGGCTCCACCCTCCTGTGCTTCGACTCGTTCTGAAGTAAACAAAGTCCCTGCAGCTAAATATTAACATTCTTTAGCGGGCAGATGTTCAAGGCAATTAGGGCAATTTGTGAACAATCATGCATGTGACTGTGTGAAAACGAAGAAGCAAAATTCAATTTCAGATTTTCTTTTTAGCTGTATACACCCATTTATTATATCATTTTATACTTTTTCCAGACTATCTATCTATCTATCTATCTATCTATCTATCTATCTATCTATCTATCTATCTATCTATCTATCTATCTATCTATCTATCTATCTATCTATCTATCTATCTATCTATCTATCTATCTATCTATCTATCTTCTAAAAATCTATCTATCTATCTATCTATCTTCTAAAAAGTGTCTATTATTGTATGAAAGTTACTCGTTGGGATGTAATATGGTCCTTCGAAACCTGCTGGTTTTTATACTGCCTTCGATATACCTTGGAAGTTTGTAATTTCTCATTGAGCAGTGAGCATTTTTCAAGATAAAACTCGAGAAGTTTTGTATATTCTGACTCTCAGAGGTACGGAGACTTTCAGTCTTTCACTCTCTCTTTCTCTTTCTCTCAGGCATTGTGCCAGAGGGAGGACATGGAGGAGAGAATCACTACTTTAGAACGCAGGTATGTTTTCCACGTATGGTAGGTATGCAGGTTCGTTCTGTCAGTCTTAGATATAAGTGCGAGGTCCGTGAGCCCCGCCCGCCCCGTGTCATTGCCTCCCGTCTCCCCTCTTTCACCTGCAGGTACCTCAGCGCACAGCGGGAGGCGACGTCTCTCCACGACATCAAAGACAAGCTGGAGAACGAGCTGGCCAGTAAAGAGTCTCTATACCGACAGGTGGGGCACCATGTCACCTAGACAGACAGACACTGCGAGATGTTCTTATGGCACACAAAAATACTTATCAACCCAAAGCAAAAATACTTATCAAACCAAAAATGAACACAGGAACACTAGAGATGTTGAAAGTAATCTTAGAATTGATGCATCGTGATGCAGATGTGGCCGATTCTGCATTGATGCGGTGCAGATTGCATCATAATGGCGTTGCTTGGTGATTTTCTGGTGACGTTCGAGTTAAAAAGTATGATCTGAGTGCCGCTCGGGTATCTTCACGCTACCAACAGAATCGAAGCAGGCGAGTGTTTGGTCTGTTCCTCGAAACGCATCACACACAAGGTGGGAATGGAGGTAAATCTGATCTTCCCCGTCTCTGAGTGTCCAGAGAGCTACAACACGACATTATCATCTAGCCAGGAGTTTTGTAAAACCACGCCGAGCCCTGTGGCATACTCTGTGCTTTTTAAGAAGAAGCATCAACTCCGCTACAAAGTGGCTTCAGATTTGCTCCAATAAGCAATACGGCAGTTTCTCTGCTCATTGGAGCAAATCAAAGTGTCCACACGGGTCAACGAGACCTTAACTCTTGTATTCTTGTAAACATCATGTGAAGTCATTTCGAAAATTTCCGGGACGTATCGCGATGCATCGAGAATCGAGGCGTTGTTCATTGACACACGTACAGAGACGAAATTCATTTTACGTATAA